>NC_134844.1:86723663-86873663 GCF_965363235.1 Mytilus galloprovincialis | reverse complement strand
TTTAAATACAAGTATTGCCTTTTGGTATTGAATGCGTTTTTCCATATTTAACCAGTGTAAACTATTAAACAATAAACTGGATGATGTCATTATGTCAGCTTCTACTATAACCCTAGCAGATTTCTTTAATAACTTATTTAGTTTATTTATTCCACTTTCACAACAGCTTCCCCATATATTGCAACAATAATCAAATAATGGCAGAATATAAGCATTAAAATAGATAATACGTATATGCATAGGTAAATATTTTCTTATCTTTTGTAATAAATTGATTCTGTTTGATATAGTACATGACATTTTATCTATCTGCTGATTCCAACTTAGGTTTTTGTCAATATATAAACCAAGAAGTTTTTCACAATCTACATTTTCTATTTGTTCATTTGAAATATTGATATCTAAACTGTTTCCAGTTGAACAAAGCCTTTGTTTTGAACCAATAATCATTGATTTACACTTTTTGGCATTTAATTTCATACAATTTTGCGAACACCAGTTTTCAATTACATGAATATCATTTTGAAGGTTAGAAGTTAACTGAAGTAAATTATTACCTTTACAATGTAATGTAGAATCATCTGCATATAAATCTATTAATGAATGTTCTATATTAAGTGGTAAATCATTGATATATAAAATAAATAACAGAGGGCCCAGGATAGAACCTTGTGGTACCCCAGTTTTTATGCATTTAGTATTAGACATGACGTTATTGACCTTCACTTGTTGGCTTCGTTCAATCAAGTAAGACTTAAACCAGTCTAGTGTACAATTTGAAACATTATAATATTCAAGTTTTTTCAATAAAATTATGTGATTAACCAGATCAAAAGCTTTCTTTAAATCTAAAAATATAACTCCGTTTATCTCTCCATTATCTATATTTGCTAACCATTCATCTACTAATTTAGTAAGAGCAGTAGTACACGAATGTTTAGGTCTGAAACCTGACTGTGTAGTATTAAGAAGGTCATTACTATTTAAAAATATATACAAACTATTAGCTATATGTCGTTCTATAATTTTTGAGAGACAAGGCAAAACTGCTATTGGTCTATAATTATCAGGATTACAGGCATCGCCACTTTTAAAAATTGGGCAAACTCTTGCAGTTTTAAAAATACTTGGAAATTTACCACTTTTGATGCTTAGATTAAATATATATGTCAAGGCTGGTGCAATGACATCGCTGCACATACTCAAAATATTTGGTCCGACATCATCTAAACCAGTTGCTTTAGACTTGTCAAGTTTTTTAAATACATGTTTACATCTAAAATACTCATTTCTGGTATAATGAATTTTTCACTACCCGTTTGTAACTTTGATTTTACAAATTTTTTGAGTGCATCAAAACTGGCACCATCATCATTATTACATAATTTGTTATCAACTATACCTTCAGCAATATTTGTGAAATGCACATTAAATGTATTTGCTATATCAACATCATTTTGAATTACACTATTTTTATATTCTAAATGCGTGATATTATTATGTGCTTTTTTAGGATTTAGACTTTTGACATACTTCCAAATAGTTTTACTATCTTTACAATTTGAAATAGCATTTTGGAAATATTTTTTCTTTGCCTGTTCTACTAAAGATGTAACCTTATTACGCCAAATTTTATAATTATATATATCACCAATTCTTTGAAAATGATCTCTTTGGTGTCTAGCGCTATTTATATCAGAAGTCCACCACTCTGGTTGTTGGGTGTTTTTTACCCTTTTAATTTTCTTAGGAGCATGTTTGTCTAGGGTGCTGAGAAATAAATTATACCAATAATTAGCTGCTTCATCAACATCTCCAATCGATTCAATGAGATAAAAAGGAGTATTTGTTAAATTTTCAATAAATTTATTTTTATCAAATTGTTTGAATGATCTATATTCTATGGACAAATGCTCCATTTTTGATATTTTTGGGTTAAGTTTTCTTGTTACGCAAACAGGATAATGATCACTGACAGCATAACTAGGCACCTTTACTTCTATAATATGGTCTACATCGGTCGTATATATATGGTCTATGGTAGTTGCACATTTATCTGTTACTCGTGTCGGTTTATTTACAATTTGTTGTAAACCATACAAATTAATACAGTCCTTCCATTTTTGGTTTCCGACAACTGTATGATTTATATGTGAAAAGTTTACATTAAAATCTCCTAAGAGTATAATTTCTTTATTTTCTGCAGACGCTTTATCTATTTCTTTTTCAGCTGAATCAATCCAAGATTGAAATGAACTCGGTGGACGATAAAAAATGCCTATTAAAATAGAGTTTGTGTTTGGAAATTTAATTTCAATCCATAAAGATTCAATACTACTTATTTCTAAATCGATTCTTCTCTGATGACATACACTATTTCGTATGTACGCAATGACACCTCCGCCATAATTAATAGCGTTTCTATCTTTTCTTTCTATTTTGTAACCTTCAATTTGTAATGTTTCGGTACTAATTTCATTATTTAAAAATGTTTCTACCATACCAAATATATCAAATAATTGTTCATATTTTAATAGAAATTTTATTTCTTCAATTTTTGGTTGTAAATGTTGAATATTTAAACAACCTAGTTTAAACCCTTTTTTAAACAACCAACTAGCTTCATTATTTCTACTTTTATTTACTGAACTAGGTGTTTTATTTTGACACTTTCTATGTCTCTTTTGAGATTCTCTCCAATTATTAGTATTACTGTTGTTTATATTATCAATGTCTTTTATATTACATGAACATTGTATACTACTACATTTATCACATAACAGATTTAAAATATTATATTTGTTTGAAAAACTAGAACAAGCTAAATGCTACCTATGAACATAATCTGACTTACGTACAGAGTTTGGTGAATGATTGTTAAAAAATGGTGCTCTGTCTACATTTTGTCTATTTAGCTCATTATTGTTTTCCCACGAGTCACGAGAGTTCATATTGAGATCATTTCTATCCTTTACGTTTCTGGGGTTGATTCGTGAATGGTTGAAATTTCTTCTGTCTGTTGTATTCATGTTGCTCCGAGATTGATATCTTGGTTTTGCAGGGCTCCTTCTGAAGTTGTTTGCGTAATATTGGTGACTGGAACTTTGATATATATTTCTGTTTTGTTGGTTCAAATGATGCTGTATTTGTTTTCCCTTGAATACTTTAATTACTTTATTAACATTTGCCAACAACTTTATTGTTCCATATCTATTTAGATGAATGCCATCTGTGGTGTAAAATGATTTAGCTATATGATCATCTTTGTAAACAAAAGATTCATAATTTGATATGAATTTGACATCATTATAATGGCACATTTGTTTTAGGATTGTGTTATATTCAGTTACTACTACTACTACTACTACTACTAAGACAACGACGACTACTACTACTACTACTACTACGACTACTATTACTACTACTACTACTACTACTACGACTACTATTACTACTACTACTACTACTACTACTACGACAACGACGACGACTACTACTACTACTACTACGACGACGACTACTACTACTACTATTACTACTACGACGACGACGACGACGACGACTACTACTACGACGACGACGACGACGACGACGACGACTACTACAACTACTACTACTACTACTACTGCGACGACGACGACTACTACTACTACTACTACTACTACTACTACTGCTACTACAACAACTACTACTACGACGACGACTACTACTACTACTACTACTACTACTACTACTACTACTACTACTACTACTACTACTACTACTACTACTACTACTACTACTACTACTACTACTACTACTTCTACTACTACTGCTACTTCATGTGTTCTATTATTACTATCTATAAAAATACACAATGTGATGGTAATAATGCTCACTATATCTGTAATCATAAATGAATATGTTTACATAATTTCAAACACAAATGTAAACGTCAAGCAATGAAACAGCAACCATGATGTAAAACAAGCTATATTTTTCTCTCTCTCTTTTCTTCTCGATGTTGGATTGTAGAAATTTCTTATTGTTAAAGCATGTCACTGTGTGTTCGTATATTATTGCATATGATTGTTTTTTTTTTTTTTGAAAAAAGAGTGTAGTGAAAGGACGGAAATGTCTTAGTCATGTTAGTTGACTGAGAAAGTAACATTATTCATATGTTTTATTTTAAATTCTGGTCGGATAAAAAGATGTTGCATCGCAGTCATACTTAATTTTTTTTCTATATTTAGTTATCTGTTTCACGTTGCATTGGGGCATCCTAAGTTTTCTGTCTGATTTATTTCATACACGCATGTTATATAATACATTGGTATTTTTTTTTAACTTGTTATGTAATGTAGAAAATAATCTCAATCAACATTATTTTTACTTCATTTGTAAGTTTTGTTAAGGCATGTTATTGATCGACATTTATTTCTTGAATAAAAATGCAAATGCAATTAGAACATTTTATACATGATACACAATTCACAAAATGTTTCTGTTAGTATTTGCTGTTTGATTAATTTGCACTTCAATTTAATGAAACACTGTGTAATTTCAACAGCAACTGTATAGTTTATATTCTGTAAGTTTGAAGTATTAATAATAAATAGTACATTGTATAACATTTTCCTTGAAATCAAAGATTAAAGTTTTGATTTTTTAAAGGGCATGGTATATGGAATTGCTGATATGTTAATTTCATGTCATTTTATCGATCGTAGATTTCAAAACTGTCTAATTATTCAACCAGAAATAAAAACTACAAATTTGATATTTGTGTCAGCCATATTTTCATGATTATTTGTTTTAGATATCGTTATGTATTAGAATGTATAGAAAACATTCAATAAAAAAGAACTCCGAGATACATCGAAACAGAATGTCCCTCATCTAATGTGAAAAATCAAACGCTCAAACACAGCAAACTAAACGATTGCACCTGTTATTTGTCAATAAATTGATACAGACATATATTTTAGTTGAACAAAGCGGATTAAATCTGTTTTTATATCATTATTAGAATTATAGTTATCATTTGAAGTTCTTGTTTACCGCAACAAATCCTTCCGAAATTTGGTAGTAAATGTTACTTCGTATCAGCCTCGTCCACAAAATGTTATCGGGGAAGGGGATTTTTAAAGATAACTAACCCCTACGACGAGCGTCAATTTCCTGGAATGATGCAGTATACAAAGGTTATATATTAAATATTCTTACTATTTATGCAATTGTTAACTAGTTTTTGTTTCTAATAAGCAAGAAATATATGCCAATAGACAAATTAAAAATCAATCGCAGAGGTTGTGCCTCAGATTATTAGATTATTAGATTTAATCAGAAATTTGTTGCTTTAAATTACATTGAGTTTCAAGCCATGCGCATGCTTGGTCATCTTTGTATCCTCTTCTCTTTTTTAGTAATATATATATGTATGTATTCGTATGATTCTCAAACTTTGAAAACAGCGGAAGAATGATATCATCGACATAACGCTTGGAAAATAGTATATATTTTGTATAATCTAAAAATATTAACACAAATGTTGTTAATACTTTGAAAGGCATCTAAGTTCATTCTTTGATTTTACTGGGTGTTTAGCTGCCCAATTTTTAATGTTGAAGTCAGATTGTTTGTCGTGTCATCGTTTTGTACAAGGCATTGTTTGAATGTTTTTCTTTGATAAATTGCTCTGAGTTGCCCCTTAAGTTACCTATCTCATAGTTCATATATTGGAATGAGGGTAACTTTCTGATGATGTCGTTTTTCTTAGTTAGTACAGGCTTCTTGTGTTTTTGAAAGAAGTTTTTTTGTCGGATTCGAGGATAAGTCTTATGAATATATAATAAACAGTTTGCACAGTTAACCATACGTGATAACGTTATAATATTCGTCATCTATTGAATTAAAATATCTTTAATATGTTTTTATGCGTCATTTTGTCTTCGAGTTAAGTATAGCTAACATTGTGAAGCACTGTTATCAAGTTACTTTTATTTAACATGTTAACATCGTCACGCATTTCGTGTATTTGTTCAGCTTTAAATAAAAAAAAGTATACAATACAGAATTCCGTGGTAAATTCAGAAGGGTCAGCATGAAATAAAACTGACAAAATCAAATGTTATAGACCAATAGAATGTGTGAAAAACAATTATCATAATCCTGACATGGTACAGGCTCTCTTTTAAATGCATATTAAAATGGTACAAATTTAACATCTTGTAATGTATTTCTACTTTAAAAGAAAGTATGTGTTATGTTTATTTAACAGTCTGCGTGCTGATAATGAAATTCTTTTTCAGATGGTTGATAACATACTTGATATGCTGTAATATAACAATGAGGTAGTGTAGTATGCTTGCTAGTGGGAAAACTTTTAACCCCAGTTGAAATGAAGTGTTATACAAAGTCAGAGAAAACATTTGGAATTGAAAACTGAATACGTCTCTCATTTTGTTTCCGTTTTGGATAATCAAGTACTGTGTCTTCTAACATCACTGACCATGCTGGATTGAGGGTAACTTTCAGATGATGTCGTTAATCTTAATTAGTGTAGGCTTGTCATGTTTTGAAATATATTTTTTTTTGTCGTGTTCGCGGATAAGTGTTATGAATATATAATTAACAATTTGCACAGTTAACCATACGTGATAACGTGATGGTATTCGTCATCTATTGAATTATTATATCTTTAATATGTTTTTTTTAATGCGTCATTTTGTCTTCAAGTTAAGTATAGCTAACATTGTGAAGCACTGTTATCAAGTTACTTTTATTTAACATGTTAACATCGTCACGCATTTCGTTTATTTGTATGGCTTTAAATAAAAAAAGTATAAAATACAGAACTGAAATACAATTGAACATGGATAATTTGCAAACGAGACTGATGTATTGTAATCGTAATCATTATAAACTGAATGTGTATTGCTTACAAAAAGTAACATCACAAAGATACTCAACTCAGAGGAAAATCGATTCGGAAACCACATGGCAAAATCAAAAACAAAACACATCAAAAACGAATGGACAATCACTGTCATATTCCTGACTTGGTACAGGAATTTTCAAATGTAGAAAATGGTGGATTAAACCTGGTTACAAATTAGCATAACTATGCAAACAGCATTAATTCAATCCTCGTAACTAGGATTAATTATTTTTTACAACTGATGGGGTTCATGATTTGATACAAATTTATAAATTTGTACGTTCACAGAGATATACAAATAGGTTACGTCGAAAGAAATATCCATTTTTCATTATACATCTTATTTTTTTTAATTCAAAGTAATGCTTATTTTCTTCAGTACAAGAATTCTGTCAATTGTCAGCAATAGATTGCCCGACAACTACGTATCAGGTCGGGTCGAATCAGTAATCATACGTAATACTGTAACGCATCACATATCCTCACAACGTATGGTTAAATTACCTGATAACTTCTGGAGTAAAAGTATTATAAAAGTTCAACAGTGCAAGGCAATTTAAAAAAAAAAGTCCATTAAAAAGGACAAAATAAGACACTGTCGATGAACCGGAAAAAGGCTTAACAATTACCATATTCCAATATTATAATTTGTACAGGTATTTGTCAAGCAAAAACGGTTGGTTAAACCTTAATTGCAAGTTAACGTTCATGTGGGTAAAACACTTGCATGACGATTGTTTCTAGTTATGAAACCACTACCTTCTACAACATAAAGATGAAGGTCCACATCATTTCCCAGCATTGCCGTTCTAAAGAATAATAATGGATTATTTATTTGCAGAAATACCATAAAACTGGTACGGGGTTTTCTAACATTTTGTACCATTTTTCGACGAACCACACGGAGGGCACACTTGTCTTCCTCTTACTTAGCAACCGTTAGCATTCCAGCTTTTATAGGGTGGATTGTTCTCGTTCTATACGTATTGTGTTTTAAAGTCTAACGTGTATCTTTAGCTTTATTTTCGCTTTTACTACGGGGTTGTCACTTTGTACTTTAAAATATCCCTTTGATATTTTTTTTCTGATTTACGTGATTTTAAATTGCAGGAATTTGAAATTGAGTTATACAAATTTAATCATGAGATCATTTTAATTTGAATTAAAAATAACACTTAATATCAAAAAGGCAACCTTGCTCTTCCAAAACTATTATTAAGCGATGTATTGCAATGCAGCTTGATAAGGTTACGTCTTTATAATACCTTTTACAAAGAATGTACTGCTATTTTACAGGATTGGAACATTTGACGAGACAAAATTATATGATTGAGGTTACATAGAATTGATGAAATTATAATCATTTGGGAATCAGTATGTTACCATCTAGTAACGACACTGCTGACAGACATACAGTTTACATTAACTAAGACAGAAACCATCCCATCAATGATATAATGATCGAAAAGTACATTTAGATGTGCAACTAATTTATTATGTTGTTTCTGTAGGGTTATTTCTAATAAAGTGATTGCAACAATTAAACATGTTAAATCAATCATTGTAAATTTCTATGCATCACATATGAAAATTAAAATGAAAACAAATTCAATTTAATGACTTGTTCAGTATTGCGTGATATTACTTTTAATACGGTAAACGCTGATTGAGAAAATACAGAACACTCTCGTGTGTGAGTATAGCATCCAACAAAACTACAAATATGATTTATTTTACAGATTTTCTACAATTATGAGAAATTCAAATCAAAAACCCATAGTTCAGGTCCCAGCCATATCTACTACTTTAAAACTTGTAAAAATGCATATATACTAACTGTTTCTTAATATTCAATAAATGTGAAACTACTTATTAATATCAATTATCTGTATGCATCAACCAACAGCTGACCACATAAAAAAATAATGTGATAGAAAAACTACCTCTACATCAAAATTCGTTGCATTATCCATAAAAATCAGTTTAAAATCGTCAACATCCCAGTCCTTCTTGTCGGTTGCTATGGAACATAAACTTCATTAGCAACCAAGGAAAAACTTACCTCAAAATTATCAAATTTCAATTCTGAACAACTCATTTATTATTGCAGATAGCTTTACATAGTTTATCATTAAATGAACAACAAACTAGCTTTATAAAAATATATTTATTAAAGTAAATCAGATACGGTGAAGTACAGTATAGAATACCACAGCTAATAGCTATTTTAGGTACTGTGGATCTTAAGCAAAAAGAGTACATTCGACCACATTTGGTCCTTAAAACATTTTTTGGCAGAAATATAGCCAAAACTGACTCACCACACTTAAAGATTAGGTATTTAGCTAATCATTAAGTAAAAAAATATCTCAGGGTAAACATATTTTAAATCAATTGCAGATAATTCAAATTGGGTCATATTAGAGGTGTAAACTGTTCATGTAGGCCAATTTTTCATATGATTGTTATCATACCAGACAATTTTAACCATATAAACCAAGTAATATGATATCACTGCTTAAGTATTTCTGTATTGGCCTTGTTATTGGTCCGAGGCTGGCTGTATTGGCCTGCGGCGAAGCGGAAGGCCAATACAGCTGGCCGAAGACCAATAACAAGGCCAATACAGAAATACACGTAATAGTATCTTTATCAATTTACTACAGTGTTACAATATCTTTTTTATTTCATTTCAAAAGAGATAAATATGTTTACCTTGAAGTAGAACTATCCAAATCTCTGTTTGTTTCTTTTTATAAGATGCAATACATAATGAGCTGGTGATGTTTCCAGGTGTCTTCAGCATTTTCTCATCTGATGATTTTTTCTACCCTTTTCAGTCACTATAAAATGGTACAACTTAAATTTAGACGCAACACATCAATAGTAATTGGAAAGGTACTGCATTGCATGTGTTATGCATAAACTGATTTAAAATTGATATGTAATGAGATCGTCAAGAAATGAACTTTGTTATAATCTACTGGTTCCCCAAACCTAAAATAGTTCTATCGTCTACTTTCAAAATACGTTTTAAATGAATGTGACTGTCTTTCGCCTGAAATGTATGCCATACTCACAATTTAAACATGTTTAAGATAACTAAATGACAACTGCGTCTTCAAAACAACTGTGTACTTTCAGTTTGTGTTTATCGTGACTTTCGATGTAAAATCTAGAGACGTCCCGAAATCCTGCACTTGTGTCAGCTCGGCCAATATAGAAAAACTCGGCCAATACAGAAAAAATCTATATTGGCCGAGTTATTCTGTATTGGCTGAGTTTACACATTATATTGCATAAGCCGTTTCCATCATATTAAGTTCAATAACAGTGTAGTTAATTAATAACATGTTATATTGATGTTGGTGTTTGTTGAATATGTTTGCTCAAATGACTGACCTATGGTTGACAATAAAAAACCAAAAAGAGGGAAGGTGACATATTTATTTTTTTTTTTTTTTTGCACAAAAGAATTAGAAAATCAAAGAATTTTGGTATGGATACTTCAAATGATTTTCTTTAAATACAGAGATAAACAAAATGGGTTCATTACTAGGTTCATTATATTTATATAAAATTTGGGTTTTATGTTAAAAATTAAGGATTTTGAGAATCAATTTATTTTACAGGGTATACTTTGAATAAGTAAGTAAAACTCTTTTAAATCAAGACTGAACATATAACGTGTTAACTGTTTTTCTTCAATTCAATTTAAAGTAAAGGTGAGAAGACAAAATACTACATCTTTGTTGACAAAAAAATTCCCTAAATGTGGTTAATTTCAATGTATTGTTACGAAAAAAGAAAAAAAAAACGTCCTCGATCTCCCGTTTTTATATTGAAACTTGAAATCACTTTGACCGAAAAGTCTTTTACAGAAGCTTACGAAACATGTATCATCGAAAATTATGACACCCCAGATGCCTTATTGAATGAGGTAGATCTATAAGCAATTATAATGGGCAACCATAAGGCCATCAGCCATGAGAAAGATCCCTAACGTTAAGTCGGTTATAAAAGGCACCAACATAGTTATATTAATTTCTTAACCCTCTTCCTTCTTCCCTATTTTTTATGAAGTAATCTTTAAAATTGAGACTTGAGAAGAAAAATAATAATTTAGAATTGTATTCTTTCCTTCTAAATGATACACAAGAGAACAACACACGAATGCAAGTTTCGCTATCCTTTGGAAATTGCAGTTGGATCAAGAAAAAAGGCATGTTCTATTTTTATCATACATGTGTAGTTTCAGTTTGAACCATGGTTCTAAATTTAGATTTTACTTTCCCAAAAAAATGTGGACGGAATAGAAGACACATTATTACACTTTATTTTCTGCTCCTTGAGAACTGAGATTTAGATGAAATAGAAGATTTACTTATTCTGAGTATTTGTCACAGTGCTAATTTCGTAGTTTCAGTGGAATGTTTTGTAGAGAGAATCTGATTTTTTGTAGGTTTTTTTTCTGTAAGTGTGACCTGTACATAGCCGTTAACCCTCATGTAAGAAAGAATTCACTTGTGGTCGATTACCCTGTGGTATTGCTTATACTGTTTACACAAATATAAATTATCCTAAAGTTTTAAATATTGGACATGCAAACGCATTTCTAGTCCAGCACAAATATTTACATGCAATTAACCGGCGGTAATTGTTTACCTTCAAAATAACGATACACTGACTCTGTGAATTATTTTTATTAAAATAATATTGTTGGGTCAATTCTTGTTTTATTTAGCGAGTATGATACGACTACAAGCATAATTGTCAATAGTTTATTCGTTTACTTTTAATTTTTGTTGAACCAAAAACGAGCGGGAATATGTACCCGCTGAGGGACTTAAGCCTGTTTATAGTTGTAGACTAACACCCAATAGATACTAATATTTCTGATTGGAGTCTGATATTTTCCTTGAAATTTTGAGATAGCACGTGCATACTTGTCTGGGTTCATGATAGACCGCACATAGTCATTAAACTTAATATGATTTCTCTTTCATGTGCCCATTTTCCGTTCTTGGTGTAGGGGAGATAACTTGTGTAACTAACGACGCACGTTTTGTATCCCGAATTCCGCTAGAGGCGTGCAATTACGTATACTTCGCCTTCAGCCCTAAATGATTGAATACGTAGAGAAAAAAAGAATAGCAAATATATAAATTAACAGGAAATAGAGTAACACTAAGTACTTGTCAACTTTTGTACTTTTACCAATTTTACGATTACATAATTGACAAATATACGCCTTCACTTTGAACGTTTCCACCGAAATTGTTCACCTAATTGTGATAGAAAGATAAATCCTTATTATTTCTGTCGCATAGTGTGTAAAAACAAATATGTTACTTATAGTTCTTGGAAGGAAACACAGCGACCTGTAAAAAAATAAAGGACAAACTAATATTAAGATGACGATAAAAGTCTTCAAAACAGGTTTTGAATTATATTTGATTGCCTATAATATTCATTTAAGGAATGCAGCTGTTTTTAATCTTAAACATGATGAATGTGATATTTATTTATCGACAGCACCTTTGTTTAATAATGTTTGAGGTGCAGAACAATGCCCTTCTTGAATAGACTAGACGATCCGGATAAAGCAAGATAAGACAGATAATCATTTTATTAAAATGTCACCATCTATTACTGTATCTTTATATATACACATAAAGTTATATGAACCTAACATGTAGTAAATGGTTTCCATTCACGAACAGCTATCATTAAAACAAACATCTAACAAATACATAAAAGGACAACGGTTTTTGTTCATTTAAAAAGAATTTTGTAAATAAAAAAAAAAAAAAAACAAACAAAAAACAAACATATTCATTTCTAGATAATATTTTTCGTAGGCAAAACATAGACTAAATAAAACTAGCTTAATCAGGTCAACAATAGTATACTGCTATTCGAAATTCATAAATCGATTGTGGAGAAAAAAAAGAAATCTGGGTTACAAACTAAAACTGAGGAAAACAAATCACATATAAAAGTAGGACTACGACACAATAGAAACACAACACTAAATATGTATAAACAAGAAACCTTATTTTCATTGCACATATGATAACGATTTTTTTTATCAATTTCGCATTCAATCTCAAAATCAACATTCAAAAGGCAGGCTTCAGTATGTAATTCATTCAACCAAAAATTAAAATGAGTGTTTTTCATCTTCAATTTTGCAACTATCAAAAAAAAAAATACATCATCTTACAATTAAGACCCATAATTAGCAAAACCAGTTGTACCTAGAAAAAAAAAAAAAAAAAAAAAAAACAGTTGATAACGTACTTCCCAATTATATTGTATAGCATTTGAAATTGATAATTAAGTCTTTCCACTTTTCTGTGGAAAGACTTATTGTTTTTCTTCTTCTTCTGATTATTATTATTATTATTATTATTATTTTTTAGGTCTTTCCACTTTTCTGTGGAAAGCCTATTGTATTTGTTCTGATTATTAAGTCTTTCCACTTTTCTGTGGAAAGACTTATTGTATTTGTTCTGATTATTATTATTATTATTATTATTATTTTTTTTTTTCCGCCAACTTTTGTTCTTGCGATAAATGTTTGTTTCGCAATATGTCGCTTAGATATTTCTCATATTGTATCGTATAGTTTATGCGCTTTTAAATTTCACCCTGCTAAGCCGAACCATTTTCTTTGTAAGAGTTATCTCCCTATTCACTGTTTATCATGTGTGTGCATCTCCTTCGTAACAAAAAAAGATAGCGACAAAATTCTTTTTACAAATTGTTCGTTACATCCTCAGAAAATTTTGGCTAATTTGGATCGAAGCGATTCGATGAAATTTTATAGGAGTTATCTATCTTTACGGAATAAATTTGTCGGTATGTTTTTTTAACTCATAAACCGTTAACCGTATAACCCTGGAATGTTTTTATTTGAGTCCCCTGATTCCTAACTTAGAAAATTAGGTCAAGGTCAAAGGTCAAGGTCATATTTTAGATTTTCATATGTCTTTGATTTCCCTATAATTCTTGAATGGTTATAGATACAGAAAATTTAAGCAGTGAAAAATGTTAAGTACTTCAAGGGGCAACTTTTTTACATTATGACTATATTGATTTTACCATCATGTAAGGGACATAACTCCCATCGATGGTTTTTAAAAAGCCATATTTAGGCAAAACTCTTAAACAAAGGTCCTTGACCCATAGGGTCTTTTGCAATGACCTTGTGGAGCAATGACCTTGACGAAGGTCACAAGGTCAAAGGTCAAGGTCATCAAATTATGTGGTTTTGGCACTATTAAAACAGTTTTATGTGTGTTTGAATTTCAACCAACAACCAACCAACCAACCAACCAACCAACCAACCAACCAACCAACCAACCAATCAATCAATGTTTCCGTTTCATGTGTTTGATACGGGATTCAAGGTCTCTTTTTTTTCGCTTGTTTTAATTGAGCCTATCAAACGTGTATAACCAACATGTTTAACAAATATGTTTAACTAACGTGTTTAACCAACGTGTTTAACCAACCAACCAACCAACCAACCAACCAACCAACCAATCAATCAATCAATCAATGCATGTTTCCGTTTCATGTGTTAAATACGGGATCCAAGATGTTTTTTTTTCGCTCGTTTAAATTGAGCCTATCTAACGTGTTTAACCAGCCAACGTGTTTAACCAACATGTTTAACCAACCAACCACCCAACCAATCAATCAATCAATGCATGTTTCCGTTTCATGTGTTAAATACGGGATCCAAGATGGTTTTTTTCGCTCGTTTAAATTGAGCCTATCTAACGTGTTAACCAGCAAACGTGTTTAACCAACATGTTTAACCAACGTGTTTAACCAACGTGTTTAACCAACTTACCAACCAACCAACCAACCAACCAACCAACCAATCAATCAATCAATGCATGTTTGCGTTTCATGTGTTAAATACGGGATCCAAGATGTTTTTTTTTCGCTTGTTTAAATTGAGCTTATCTAACGTGTTTAACCAGCCAACGTGTTTAACCAACGTGTTTAACCAACATGTTTAACCAACCAACCAACCAACCACCCAACCAACCAATCAATCAATCAATCAATGCATGTTTCCGTTTCATGTGTTAAATACGGGATCCAAGATGTTTTTTTTTCGCTTGTTTAAATTGAGCCTATCCAACGTGTTTAACCAGCCAACGTGTTTAACCAATATGTTTAACCAAGGTGTTTAACCAATATTTTTAACCAAGGTGTTTAACCAATATGTTTAACCAACGTGTTTAACCAACCAACCAATCAATCAATCAATCAATCAATGCATGTTTCCGTTTCATGTGTTAAATACGGGATCCAATTTTGAGCCTATCCAATGTGTTTAACCAACGTGTTTAACCAACGTGTTTAACCAACCAACCAACCAATCAATCAATCAATGCATGTTTCCGTTTCATGTGTTAAAAACGGGATCCGAGATGGTTTTTTTTCGTTTGTTAAAATTGAGCCTATCAAACGTGTTTAACCAGCCAACGTGTTTAAACTACGTGTTTAACCGACATGTTTAACCAACGTGTTTAACCAACCAACCAACCAACCAACCAACCAATAAATAAATCAATGCATGTTTCCGTTTCATGTGTTAAATACGGGATCCAAGATGGGTTTTTTTCGCTTGTTTAAATTGAGCCTATCAAACGTGTTTAACCAGCCAACGTGTTTAACCAACGTGTTAAACCAACATGTTTAACCAACGTGTTTAACCAACCAACCAACCAACCAATCAATCACTTAATGTATGTTTCCGTGTCATGCGTTTAATACGGGATGCAAGGTCTCTTGAGGTTTTTTTCTCTTGTTCTAAGTGACCCTATCAAACGTGTTTAATCAACCAACCAACAAATCAACCAACCAACCAATCAATCAACCAACTAATCAATCAATCAATATGTATGACTGTTTATTTATGACAGTTTATTGAAGGAACAAACTCTCAATTATTCAAGAAAATTTTTATTTTATTATTGTTCTTACGTCTCTTCTGAAAAAAAATCCACATATTCTCTGAAACTACAAGTCCAATCGACTTGAAAATTTGCAGTCAGCAGGGCATACATGTACTGAAGGTTCATAAAAAAACTTTTTGCAGATATCTCTCAAGACTTTTCCTAGAAAAAAGAAATGGCAATGCAGTAAAAATCGCTTGCTAGGTCCGTCAATCTCAGTAAAAACCTACAATAAAATGTCCGCTCCGAGATTGAAATACTAATCTGTGTTACAAACAGGTGCTGAAAAATGGACATTATCAAAAAATAATCATTAAATGTGTTTTAAAGTTACACCGGATCGATTAAATCCAAAACATGCACTGCTGGTGAACTGTGATCAAAATGTCAATTTCCTACAATGACAAAAGAAATTACATTGTGTACATTCCATCTCTAGACTTGTTGTCTGTTCAAGGTCCCGACCTAAAAAGAAATTAAAATGTCAATTTCCTACAATGACAAAAGAAATTACATTGTGTACATTCCATCTCTAGACTTGTTGTCTGTTCAAGGTCCCGACCTAAAAAGAAGTTTTTCCTAATATAAACCCGCGTCACGTGATGTCTCCTCAATCTTGCGCGCGCGCTGTATCTAAAATAAAAGAAAAACTTTCCAAACTAAACATGAAACTTCTCCGGTAACATAATAATATAGACCCCATACCAAAGCAAACAAACAAACAAATAAACAAATACCCCCCCCCTTCCCCCCCCTTTTCCAAATCAATCAATAAAAAAAATCAATTATCCATTCATCAGAGGGGAAAGACTGCCTAACAATTGTTTTCAAAACAATTGCTTTATATTTATTATTATTTTTTTTTTCCGCCACATTCTGAAATTTTTGTTTCGCAATATGTCGCTTAGATATTTTGTATATTTTATCGTATAGTTTATACGGTTTTAAATCTCACCCTGCTAAGACGAACAATTTTCTTTGTAAGAGTTATCTCCCTATTCACTGTTTATCATCTGTGTGCATCTCCTTTGTAACAGAAAAAGATAGCGACAAAATTCCTTTTACAAATTGTTCGTTATATCCTCAGGAATTTTTGGCTAATTTGGATCGAAGCGATTCGATGACATTTTATAGGAGTTATCTACCTTTACAAAATAAATTTGTCGGTATGTTTTTTTAACTCATAAACAGTTAACCATATAACCCTGGAATGTTTTTATTTAAAGCCCCTAGGTCCTAATTTAGAAAATGAGGTCAAGGTCAAAGGTCAAGGTCAAGTTCTCAATTGTGACTTTTGCTTGTTTTTGCATTTTCTCCGACACTTTGAAAGATACATATAAAAGAACAAGTGCAAAATGTCTGCTTTATTGTAATGAAGATATGCTACATTTAGTCTTATACAATTTAATGGCATCTTATAGGAGTTGGTGCCCCTGAAATGTCATGATATGAGGTTATTTGATTATAACTTCAACTAAGTTCATTATAAAGGCATTTGACCTTTTACAAAAGGTTAGGTGACAAATGACCTTGAAAAATGACTACCGGAAGTGACCTTGAGAAAACCGGAAGTAGCCTTTTTTGCAATTTTTACATTAAAAAGTACTCAGAATCCATATATTTTGTCATATAGATACATAAACAGATTACTGAAGACTAAAAATGACTTCCAACAAACCGGAAGTGGCCAATTATCTCCTATTCTACATACAAAAGTATATAGAAACTATATATTTTTGGAATCAGTGTGAAAGAGGCTATCATATGAGACCGAATGTAACATTCATTTGACCGGAAGTAGCATATTATCTCCCTTATATCACTCAAAAAGATAATTAAACCATCATTTATCGCATCAGTATGAAGAAACTACCTTCTTATCCAAATTTCTTTGGTGTGGAAAGACTTTCAATTGTTCTCTGAACAATTGGTTTTTAATTATTTTTTTTTTTTCTTCCGCCAAATTTTGTTCTTGCGATAAATGTTTGTTTCGCAATATGTCGCTTAGATATTTCTCATATGGTATCGTATAGTTTATGCGCTTTTAAATTTCACCCTGCTAAGCCAAACCATTTTCTATGTAAGAGTTATCTCCCTTTTCACTGTTTACCCTCTGTGTGCATCTCCTTCGTAACAAAACAAGATAGCGACAAAATTCTTTTTACAAATTGTTTGTTACATCCTTAGTAATTTTTAGCGTATTTGGATCGAAGCGATTCGATGAAATTTTATAGGAGTTATCTACCTTTACAAAATAAATTTGTCGGTATGTTTATTTAACTCATAAACAGTTAACCGTATAATCCTGGAATGTTTTTATTTGACTCCCCTAGGTCCTAACTTAGAAAATGAGGTCAAGGTCAAAGGTCAAGGTCAAGTTCTCAATTGTGATTTTTGCTTGTTTTCGCATTTTGTCCCTCACTTTGAGAGATACATATAAAAGAACAAGTGCAAAATGTCTGCTTAATTGTAATGAAGATATGCTACATTTAGAATTATACAATTAAATGGCATCTTATAGGAGTTGATGCCCCTGAAATGTCTTGATATGAAGTTATTTGATTATAACTTCAATGAAGTTCATTATTAAAACATTTGACCTTATACAAAAGGTCAAGTGACAAATGACCTTCAAAAATGGCTACCGGAAGTGACATTTAGAAACCGGAAGTAGCTTTTTTTTGCAATTTTTTTACATAAAAGTACTCAGAATCCACATATTTTGTCATATAGATACATGAACAGATAACTGAAGACTAAAAATAACTTCCAACAAACCGGAAGTGGTCAATTATATCCCATTTTACATACAAAAGTATATATAAACTATACATTTTTGGAATCAGTGTGAAAGAAGCTACCATATGGGACCGGATGTGACATTTATTTCACCGGAAGAAGCATATTATCTCCCTTATATCACTCAAAAAGATAATTTAACCATCATTTATCACCTCAGTATGAAGAAACTATCTTCTTATCATAATTTCTTTGGTGTGGAAAGACTTTCAATTGTTCTCTGAACAATTGGTTTTTAATTATTATTTTTTTTTCTTCCGCCAAATTTTGTTCTTGCGATAAATGTTTGTTTCGCAATATGTCGCTTAGATTTTTTTCGTATTGTTTCGTATAGTTTATGCGCTTTTAAATTTCACCCTGCTAAGCCGAACCATTTTCTTTGTAAGAGTTATCTCCCTATTCACTGTTTGTCATGTGTGTGCATCTCCTTCGTAACAAAATAAGAAAGCGACAAAATTCTTTTTACAAAATGTTCGTTACATCCTCAGGAATTTTTGGCTAATTTGGATCGAAGCGATTCGATGACATTTTATAGGAGTTATCTACCTTTACGGAATAAATTTGTCGGTATGTTTTTTTAACTCATAAACCGTTAACCGTATAACCCTGGAATGTTTTTATTTGAGTCCCCTGATTCATAACTAAGAAAATTAGGTCAAGGTCAAAGGTCAAGGTCATATTTTAGATTTTCATATGTCTTTGATTTCCCTATAATTCTTGAATGGTTATAGATACAGAAAATTTAAGCAGTGAAAAATGTTGAGTGCTTCAAGGGGCAACTTTGTTACATTATGACTGTATTGGTTTTACCATTATGTAAGGGACATAACCCCCATTGATGGTTTATAAAAAGCCATTATTAGGCAAAACTCTTAAACAAAAGATCCTTGACCCATAGGGTCTTTTGCAATGACATTGTGAAGCAATGACCTTGACAAAGGTCACAAGGTCAAAGGTCAAGGTCATGTACATATGTGATTTGGGGCACTACTTGAAATTTCTTATGTGTGTTTGCCAACCAACCAACCAACCAACCAATCAATCAATTAATCAATCAATCATGATCATGATCAATCAACCAATAATGATCATGATCAATCAATCAATCAATCAATCATGTTTCCGTCTCATGTGTTAATTATAGGGTTCAAGATTTTCTTCGTTTCTTTTTCGCTGTTTCAATTGACCCTAACCAACGTGTTTAACCAACCAACCAACCAACCAACCAACCAACCAATCAATCAATCAATCAATCAATCAATCAATCAATCAATCAATCATGCTCAATCATGTTTCCGTCTCATGTGTTTAATATAGGGTCCAAGATCTTCTTTGTTTCTTTTTCGCTGTTTCAATTGACCCTATCCAACGTGTTTAACCAACCAACCAACCAACCAACCAACTAATCAATCAATCAATCAATCATGATCATGATCAATCAATCATGTTTCCGTCTCATGTGTTTAATATAGGGTCCAAGATCTTCTCTGTTTCTTTTTCCGTGTTTCAATTGACCCTATCCAACGTGTTTAACCAACCAACCAACTAACCAACTAATCAATCAATCAATCAATCTGTATGACTGTTTATTCATGACAGTTTATTGAAGGAACAAACTCTCAATTATTCAAGAAAAATTGAAATTTAATATTGTTCTTACGTCACTTCTGAAAAAAAAATCCACATGTTCTCTAAAACTACAAGTACAATCGACCTCAAAATTTGCAGTCAGCAGGGCATACATGTACTAAAAGTTTATAAAAAAACTTGGTGCAGATATCTCTCAAAGCTTTTCCTAGAGAAAAGAAATGGCAATGCCGTAAAAATCGCTTGCTAGGTCCGTAAATCTCAGTAAAAACCTACAATAAAATGTCCGCTCCGAGATTGAAATACTAATCTGTGTTACAAACAGGTGCTGAAAAATGTACATTATCAGAAAATAATCAATAAATGTGTTTTAAAGTTACACCGGATCAATTAAATCCAAAACATGCACTGCTTGTGAACTGTCATCAAAATGTCAATTTCCTACAATGACAAAAGAAATTACATTGTGTGCATTCCGTCTCTATACATGTTGTCTGTTCAAAGTCCCCACCTAAAAAGGAATAAAAAGACTATCTTTTCGTTATTATAAACCCGTGTCACGTGATGTGGCGCGCGCGCTTTACCTAAAATAAAAGAAAAACTTTCCAAACTAAACATGAAACTTTTCCGGTAACAATAATATAGACCCCATACAGAAACAAACAAACAAACAAACAAACAAACAAATAAACAAACAACCCCCCCCCCCAATTCAATTAATTTTAAAGGGGGAAAGACCCCCTACAATTGCTTTTTTAAAGCAATTGATTTATATTTTTTTTTTTTTCTTCCGCCAAATTTTGTTCTTGCGATAAATGTTTGTTTCGCAATATGTCGCTTAGATATTTCTCATATGGTATTGTATAGTTTATGCGCTTTTAAATTTCACCCTGCTAAGCCGAACCATTTTCTTTGTAAGAGTAATCTCCCTATTCACTGTTTATCATCTGTGTGCATCTCCTTCGTAACAAAAAAAGATAGCGACAAAATTCTTTTTACAAATTGTTCGTTACATGCTCAGGAATTTTTGTCTCATTTGGGTCGAAGCGATTCGCTGAAATTTTATAGGAATTATCTACCTTTACAAAATAAATTTGTCGGTATGTTTTTCTAACTCATTAACAGTTAACCGTATAACCCTGGAATGTTTTTATTTGAGTCCCCTATGTCCTAACTTAGAAAATGAGGTCAAGGTCAAAGGTCAAGGTCAAGTTCTAATTTGTGACTTTTGCTTGTTTTTGCATTTTCTCTGACGCTTTGAAAGATACATAAAGCAAAATGTCTGCTTTATTGTTATGAAGATATAATACATTAAGTCTGATACAATTTAATGGCATCTTATAGGAGTTGGTGCCCCTAATATGTCTTGATATGAAGTTATTTGATTATAACTTCGACTAAGTTCATTATAAAGGCATTTGACCTTGTACAAAAGGTTAGGTGACAAATGACCTTGAAAAATGACTACCGGAAGTGACCTTGAGAAAACCGGAAGTAGCCTTTTTTGCAATTTTTTCATATAAAAGTACTCAGAATCCATATATTTTGTCATATAGATACATAAACTGATTACTGAAGACTAAAAATGACTTCCAACAAACCAGAAGTGGCCAATTATCTGCCATTCTACATATAAAAGTATATAGAAACTATATATTTTTGGAATCAGTGTCAAAGAAGCTATCATATGAGACCGGAAGTGACATTCATTTCACCGGAAGTAGCTTATTATCTCCCTTACATCACTCATTAATATAATTAAACCATTATTTATCGCATCAGTATGAAGAAACTATCTTATCAAAATTTCTTTGGTGTGGAAAGACTTTCAATTGTTCTCTGAACAATTGGTTTTTAATTTTTATCTTTGTTCTTTGTGAATTATAATGATCCAGCCTGTCAATACTGTTTCATTCAAATCCTCTCTTAAATAAAGGCAATAGTAATATACAGCTGTTTAAAAGTCATAATTCGGTTAAGAGAAAAAAAAAAAACTGTTAAAGATTAAAAATGAGGTAAACACATCAACTATAAGAGGACAACAACGAAACAACAGAAACACTTAAGTGCAACAAAACAAAAACAAAACACAAACGACAATGCAACATACACAGAAACTTTAAGATAATAACTGCCATTTAAAACATAAATCAAATGTTTTTATGTAGGAAATCAGCATTTAAATGGAAAAAAAACAATGTTTCTAACACTTTGTATTCAAATTCAGCAATGATATGATGATGAATGGCTGTTTAATATCATAGGCATTTTTAATGCATATCCAACATTTCAAGACAAACTCACGTGAATGTGTTATGAATGTGAGCCCTATTTTGTAATTAAGGTATATGCTTAGCCGTACTGATGATTTCATAGTTCAACGGCGATTTATCTACATGAGTGCACACGTTTAATCGAATAACATCTAAAATATCAACACAATTTTGCTGTCGTCTATCTTTTTTAAATCTAATCTATTCTAAATTCTAAAAAAGTAGTCTGTTAAGAAGCGTATAAAGGAAGGGGATTTAATCGACCTTCACTGATAGAGGCATCTGCAAGTGTTTTGATCCGAGATAATGTAAAATTAATATTATAATGATCTGTGTGGAAAGACAATCTCCTAGATGAGGTTTTATTTAACCTTAATATCTTGCTAGTATCTCCATAGTGACAAAATCGTGTTCTTCTTAGATAAATTGAATAAATATTTGCACATATATTTCATTATTTGTATAGAGTAAACTAATTGTAGACTTGATATGGTATGTACACGTAAGGTTTGTCAGTGAACAGCTGGTAATGTTGTTTGTAAAGTCTTATACAAATGTTTTGTTTCCGCTTTCGTCATTAAATGACATTATATGTCTCGCTTTCTTTCAAAATGAAAAATCAATATTAAATACGGTTATTGAAAGAGAAAAAAAAAATAAATTGTAAGGCTATCTGGCAATTTTATTTAATAGATATACATGTAACTAAGGTGTCTGCCTATCGTCATAATTAGATTAACGGTGTTTGACTTCCATCAGCTACCATTTTACTTTTACATCTCATTAGATATAATAATAGACTTCGGCGTGATCGTGATGGGACATAACTGCATTGAATATGCCAGTTAATGAATCTAATTATCTCCGTGCAGAGTATTGATTTGTAATCTTCGATCATACTTAAGATAATTCCTTCGATCATCGCCAGATAGTTCATCCAAAGTTTGTTTAAAAGTTGCCTCGATCGTGCTTTTTTATTTATGACTTTGATTCTGGTAACTTCTTTCATAAGATAAGATTGGCATTTGGACAATTCTCCAATGTAGACTTTCTAATAACTATAAATCGTAATGCAATCTTCAGCACAAACTTAAACTTATGTGTTATATTTTTGATAACTTGTTAAAATATGTATGTATCATTTAAATTGTAATTTCTAGTTTGATTAGTACATTGCGTAATATATTTGACTTAGATAACTGAAGCATCACGTAAACCAATTTAAACTCATATTAACAGTAACATTTAGGGGACACTATATAAATAAACTTTGAATAGTAATGATTGGTTTAACAAGTTCTTATATCTATATAATTATATAAATTCATGAACTACTGGCTATCTCAGATAGAATGCAACATTTAACACAATACACAACAGCCACGCAGGACTCCTCATTAAATTTTAACATTTTCAATTTTCATCAACATTGTTTTCAAATTAGTCGTGTTTTTGTTATAAAGACTTCCAGCCAGTCTCATTAAAAGTCTATCTTGTATACTAAAATCTTAAGTCGAAGAAAAACAGAAGACCAAAAGATTAAGTACGCTGTTATCAACCAATCAACCTTTAATATTAAGATCGCCATTTCAATTTCAAAAACGCTTTGTAGGAAAATAATTACAAATGAAAGGTCAAAAACAAAAATTACTGGTTTTGAAAATGAATCAAATGAATAAGCTTGTTGCAAACAACAATGGAACTCAATTCGAAAGACCAAATGATTTAAATTTATTAAACATTAAAAAATATAGTTAATAAAAAAACTGTAAAAACTTAAACATTTCTTTTTGTTTCATTACAAATTTTATTTATCACAGTATTATTCATTACTGTATTATATGGTACAAAATGAATTAGTTTGGCTCCAGATAACTTTTAAAATGTTGATACCATTACAAAAGCTCAACATTATCTTCCTTTGGTGCAAAAATGTCATTTTTGGCATTAAAATTGAAATATCTTTTTTAACACATCAGTGACCTATATCTTTTATTATTGCTTTCAAATAAGCTAAACAATTGTCAAATAAAAGTGATTTTTGTAATAATTTTTTTTTCGATATTTCTTTTATTTCTCCTTTCAGTTCAACAGAAGAAAACGACATTAACAAAAATGTACCCTTCCTTTGGAGGTACATTGTGAGCTTCATGAACGGTGACCCCAAATTTTGATTTCCTTTTTTCTATTAAATATATGATAAATTTCATTTATAAAAAAATAAAGCGAAATCCTATATTAAAAAAAAAAGACTATACCCGCGAGCCCCCCAAACGCAAAGCTTTACTACCTACACATTGTATTGATCATCAATTTGCTATCATCCTTAAGATGCAGCATTCATTATTTTCCACCGGACGTTAAAAAGCCACCAATTATCACTATAAGTTATTCTGCATACTTAATTAAAGTAAATTTTAAGGAAAGTTCATTACGTATCTCGGGGTGGGGAAGGTACGAACATGGTTTTGATAAGATCTGAAATTCAATATGCTTGCCTGAAAACAAAATCCAAATACATACTTCGCCCAACAACATGCACGATATAAATGAGTACAAACAGAATATGTTTTTAGCACGACATTAAAAGGGAGACTCAAATGTTCGCTTCTGATTCAAAAACTGGTCACGTCATAATGGCTAAAAATCCAAGACTTTAAAAGCATTTGGATTGATGCATTTGTTTTGAATGACGTGTTGATGCTGGTTTATTGCATTTTTGATTGCATTTTCCACAGTAAATCTAAAATGACAATATGTTTAACAAGGAAATACTATTTGAAAAAAAATCTAGCTGTTTGTTTTTGAAGTCTTGATGAAATTTATGCCGTGTTCTGCTTCGCCACATTTTTTAGTTATTGTTCCGTTATATATACGACCTTTTTAACTGGTAATCAGATTGACCAGGAAGCATGCCAATGGATGCCCGAAAATAAACGTGTGTGTTTAAATATATCGCATGTTTTTGTTCGATTTAAATTGAAACGAAACTGATAAGTCAATTTATAGTATTGTGTTATCATCGCAGACTTCCAGCGAACACCAACAAATAGATATAGGAAGATGTGGTGTGAGTACCAATGAGACAACCTTCCATCCAAATAGCAATTTATAAACGTAAACCATTACAAATTAATGTACGGCCTTCAACACGGAGCCTTGGCTCACACCGAACAATAAGATATAAAGGGCACCAGATTTCCTAGTGTAAAACCATTCAAACGGGAAAACCAACGGTCTAATCTATATAAAAAACAAGAATCGAGAAATACGTATAAATAACATAAACAAACGACAACTACTGTACATCAGATTTTCATTTCACAGATGAAAATGGAAACGTTCCTTATTTCGTTTCAACAATCCCGTTCCCTTTTTAAAATGTGATCTACCGACTTATTTCTGGGTTTGTTATAATATCATTAATACAACAGGTGCCACATGTGGAGCAGGATCTGCTTAACATTATGGAGCATCTGAGACCATCTCCAATTTTCGGTGGGTTGGAGTTGTCCAGTCTTTTTTTTCTTTGTTGAGTTTTTCGAACTATTGTTTTTCTATTTGTCTTTTTACTTTTCTCTGCCATGGCGTTGTCGTTTTTTTTTTATTTATGAGCTAGAAAATCCACTGTTTTATCTCTTGTTTCTCTATCACAATAACGTTTATGGAAAAGTGTGGATCCTCCTCTGTCCCCTGGATTGATCTAGAGTTAAAACTGTTATGTTTATTTTTATGTTATTACAGTGATTCTTATATCGTTTATTTGACCTCTAACATTCAATATGAGAAAATTCAGTCGCGAGCACACGTGCGTTTGTGTGTGACAGTGTGTGTTTGATTTGTCATGCATTTTTATATACATTTTCCTGTGTAAGCTAGAATTTACTAAATGTTTACTTAACTTCTCTTGTGATAATATTGCTTCATAGCAATGTTTCTTAATTGTTTAAATCCTTTGATGAACATTGATTTTCCTGAAACCAAACTATTTCATTTAGATGTACATTAGATATTTTTTTAAACTCTGCAGACAGTTTCCGATATCTTTCAATTCATCTGATAATAGAAGAAACCAATAACTATTAGAAAGAATTTAGTCAAAGATGGATTTATTATTTTGGTGTGGTTTACAATAGAAAACAAAAAAAAAACCAAAACAGTGATGATTCGATGGTCAAGAAAAAGAAAAGAATCTTTGTATAATGATGCATGGTTCAGATAAAGGGATAATGCTACTATACCTATTTTTTTTAATTACACATGCACACCATCAAATATGGTATCTTCATTAAGTGCAACATTATTAGAATAAATTGAACATTGTATAAAACGTATTAAAAGCAATATATCTGTTAAATTGAATGAAGGAAAGAGTATCTAAGAATAAAGCGGGTGTGAATAATATGTACGTATAGGAAAGCTAAAACAAGTGTAGCACAACATAAATGAATATACAGATCAAAACGACTATACTTAAGTTACATCGTTTTGACGAAATCAAAAGATCAATGTAAGGTAAAAAAAAACTTAATTCAAATGGTTTTGGGATTGGGGTGTTGAACTGTGGCAAGATGTGGTTATCCGACCTTGATTTTCCCAAATGAAGTTAAGAGGGGTTTGGGGGTCAGAGAAAAAAAACTATGTGAATTAAGTTTGTTACCCTTCATTGAACTTTTGGTGTCGTCCCTAACGTTTATTTTGTTTGGATAACGTCACCAATTTTCGTGGAATAAATCAACAATGGATAATTTGAAAATGCACGTCCAGGCACAGATGACATATACCAGATTTTAGATTTTGTATCTGGAAACCATTAAAATTGAAATGGAAAAGGGAAAAAAGAAACTCGGAGGAAAGTCCATATAACATGTCAAAATCAAAACCTGAAACACGTTAAACGAAGGGACCAATTAACAATTAAACCGGCAGATTGGGTATGAAAGTAAGTTTACACATATTTATGTATAGTTGATTGGGGGGAAATGTTACTTAAATCATCTCCTTCACACTTTGCTGATACGAGTGCTGTCTTGTAGCGGTGTTACCCTGCTTTATTTTCAAATCTACAAGAGTGTTTTTTGAGTGCAAGATATATTGCTCTTTCTTAACACGGGTCAGCCATTGATTGGCTACTTCCGGTGGACTATCATCGTTTCGGAATACCATACTCGAAAGTGGTATTAAGGGAGAGCCGAACATTCAGTCCCTATAATTTTCTCCTCGGAACGCGAATCGAACCAAGAACCTTTAAGTAAGTAGTCCGATTCTCTAACCACTACATCACGGCTCTCATATTTAAGTTGGACAATTGATTGATACCACTATAATGGAAACATAACCGAACATTAACGTTAACAATCAATACATCTTTGTTCCTCCTACGTTGGAAAATCAGTATGTCAAATTGGAAATTATCTAGATATTGGGTAACTTGAATAGACGTGTTTGTCTTCCTAACATTAATCTGTCATTATTGTTTTTTAAATTGTGACTTTTGAGGACACAATAACAAAACAAAATGGCGCCATTCTCAATTATGTCTTCTGCTAACTGTCACTTAACTGACATTGACATGTATAACTAAAACTGTCAGTTCAATATTTGAGCCTACATGTATTTTGATTATGTACTTGTCTCGTTTTAGAAAATATTATATATAACTCAGTTACTGACATTGGAAAAATTGATGTATTATACAAATAATAGGAATGAAGGCTGATAGTGTAAGAAGATAGCGAAAACAATTATTATTTAACATAGTTGCCAAGAAAGCAGAATCAAATAAGATAAATTCGTATATGTATGAATGCATATAGTTATATAACTTGTTTTTCATGAACCAAATTAATCAACACTCCCACACAGTTTCCAAAATTAATTAAACTCCTTTATTTAAAAGCAATAATATCATAATCATGATAACCGGCAATAACATTAAAAAAAAAGATGTCAAATCAACAGAAAAACTTATGGCATAATGCATAACAACACAAAATACGAAACACAAGTACGACAGGTAGAAGCATAAGTTACAACTGATCTACTTCGGGATAGACATTTACGTAATGTGGTAGGGTTACATATGATTAGAGGTGTTAACCATCATCAGCTTGGGACAACGATGTTACAGCACAAAGGAATGCATAAATACATAACAGAAAATCACAATTTTCAATAGACTTGATATAAATTAACATGTTTGTCAAACCTATTTAAATAAAGGCAACAGTAGTATGCCGCTGTTCGGAACTCGTAAATCCATGAACAATAAACTAAATCGGGGTAACAAACTAAAAAAACATTGAAAAACGCAGTACGTTTCAATCGATTTACAAGCAAATGGGGTTCGGTTTCACAAACCTCGAAACTAGGTCTTTGGTTGCTTTGAAAACTACAAAACCCAGTAATGGAAAGACTGAAACATTCACGGATGATTTGATTAGGAGAAACACATCAATTGAGTTTAAATCTAAATACAGTTTTAAGATTTTTGCTGTAACAGATAATTTTCACTGTTATTTCATACCCTTTGTCTTATTGTATAATGTCATTTAATTATCATCATTAGTGATCATTTTGGTCCCTGCAATATATGATGTGTATAAAAAAAATCGTAGACATGATTCCTTTGTGTACAAATAATGATTACAAACTACTGTTGAAAGGTGCACTATCTAAGCATATAGTACAATAAATCTAAAATATGATTGTTTTTTGCTCAATCATTAATGAAAGTAAAATAGCGAATTTTTTTTTTTACTTTTAACAGCTAGTTTGGTTTATTTTGTCAAAATAAGCATAATAAACATTATAGAGAAATTATTCACTTGCAAGTAAATACGATTGCCTCTTGCCCTAAGGATGTACTCAGGTGAGGTTTTGGAATTTGTATCAAATGTTCGGACTCCTTGGTGTTTTTCCATACTATACAATGTAAAATATTTTGCCCCATAGCACCCATTTATTTTTTCATATAAGACTTATTAGAAATATTAGGTCATTTACCAAAATTTTAGAAGATTCTTAATTTTCTTTATTTTGTTTTGAGAACTAATAATACCAATGCAAATATAAGGTAAAAGTCCGAGTCAGTCTTTTCCCGCCATATTTTAAATCTCAAATATCTCGAAAAGGAGGTCCATGACCTGTCAATATGTTTAGCTTATTTTTATCCTTAATTGATGTTCTACCAGTTTATAGTATTAATCTTAACTTCTTAATTTATTAATTTTTACCCAACCTCACCTAAGTACATCCTTTAATACAAACATAACGAAGCTAAATATTATCACGCTCATGTCCTTTAAATTGTTTATAGTAAACTTCTTTTTTCAATTTGGGTAATTTTTTTGATAACTGTTTTACAATGATATAAATGAAATATGACATCAAGACAGAGGTTTTTTATTAAATGCATACAAAGTGTATGTTATTTTTATGAGATTTGAACTGTTAATTCTATTTTCATTTGATTGTTTTATATTTTTGTTGCATTTAAACTTTTAAAATATGTTCTATTTATACATATCGCAAGTATTGCCTTTTTGGTTTTATTGTATTTTACCAATTCAATGACTACGGTATATCATGTTAATTGCAGTTTTCGAAACAAGTTGTCTTGTTTATACATTCGCAGACATTGCAATTGTATCACTTGGTTAAACTAGTTAAGGCTCAGCATAACACAATTGAATTGAAAATAAATTCTTCCAAATGAATTTATCTCATGTAAAGTTACTGCTGACAACTAAAATCAACTGAGGCAGTATTTTCTATCTTGTTTCAATTTTGTGTCAAAGTAACATTTCTAAATATTGTTTTATTAATTTAATGAATATTGTTTTCCCTAAAGGGACAAACAAACGTGATACTGTAACCTTTAAGCTATATTGAATCAATCTATTTTAACAATTATGACAATATATAGTGTGTCCTATTTCTAGGATCTATGATAAATCTATTTATCATTCATATACAAGTTTATTGTAGGACGTTACTACTTAAATATAACGAAAACAATATGGTACTATGATTACATGAGTTATCACGCGTCATCTTGATCAGCTTATGTAACGTTTGAAATAAATGTGAAAAAATGAACTCAGTTTTTTAGTTAAGTGACGAATATGAACCTTTCTGGGAATAAGATTTTAAACCTATATATCGTTTATGGCATAACACAACGTAAATTTATATTAACACATTAGTCTTGGTGCTACTCATACTGTGGAGAACAGTAACTGCTTACCCTTCCGAAGCATCAATGTTAGCTATTCGGACACTTCATGTTAATATTGTTTGGTTAGTGTTGCTCGATCAGTTCTGGTTAGTGTTGGAAAATCAGTTCTTCTTTATATGACAGAGAGCAATTGATTGCTTCAAAAGATAGTTGTTGCATCATTGACATTTTACACATTGATTGGCCATGAATCATTACAAAAAAATGTTTTTCACCCTTCTTATTCGGCGACCATTATTCCTTTTAAATATATCATTTGAGTTAAGACATATTTTGTTTTAGGGGTCTCTTTGCAAGACTCGGGTAATTGAAAAGAATATTAAAACAATGCCGTAACCAACTTTACAATCTATTAAAAGTTACCTGCATACTGAGTTTGAAATCGTAGGCCTTCTTTTCTGCGTGTCTGGTTATTGATATGTTTTTGTTAGAATGAGAGTAAATCACGGACTAAGTTCTCCCTAACTGATACTTTCAAAGGTATTTCAACCGAATTATATTTTGAAATACCAGAAAAGTGAGAGGAAATGCTTGTTTTATTCTTTTGATAGTTTATGAACATACAAACATTAAATTAATCATATTTTTCTTTGTCATGATTTCCCAACTCAGTGAATCGTAATATGCATTGTGTGAGGTATTGAAATTGTGTCGCTGTTTTGTTTTCCTTCAACTTATAATGTGTACCTAGTCAGAAATTGTTTGAAATTGATCGAACTCAAGTTATTGTTTTACCGGTTTTGTTATATATCTACTATAAGCCCATCAATTAACCCTATAAATACACAAACATATGTATTCATTATGGCATAGGGCTAGGGCGATGACATACTGACACGTTTGTATTTTTTTCAAATTGCTTCGTTTTATTAAAAAAGAAAGATGAATTGACCATTCTGTTGCAGACAACAGTATCTTTAGCAAATGATTCTCAACCCATAATATTATTTATGGTGTGTTGTACAAAAATAAGGAAATATTGTATGTGGCACGTAGGTTACTTGTGAAATAATTATGATCAAGTGAATATTGTTAAGAAAGAATAGAAAACACGATATAGTTCTAAAAATGATTGATGAACAAAACGCAATGCTTTCGTTTGTGATGAATAATGACTGTGTCTTAAGTGGATTTGAAAGAAGCCACGAACAAAGCCCATAAAAACATATTTGAAATTATAAGACACAATACATTTCAAGAAATTCATAGTTGACGTTTATCAAAATGCTTTTATGTGATTGGAAATGTCATTCTTGCGCTCGCTTCACTCATACACTATATATTGATCTTATCATCTGCATAGTCACACCAATTCAATTGTTAATTCATGTCATAATTTGAGTTAGAAGATTGATCATCTGATTCTCAAGTACAAGGATTTGTACCTTAAATTTATCTTTTTTTAATACAAAACTAAAAGACAAAACATTCATTTAATGCTCTGAGCAAATAGTTATTTTCTCACTATACATAGACTAAAACGGATATGTTACAAATGTCGTAACTACTATCCTGTGTCTTTTCCCTCAATCGTTACCTACCGATTTATTATTCTACTGGGGTTTACGAATATAAGCAACATGACGGGTGCCACAAGTAGCGTTGAGATCGTCCGCTATTCTAGCAAGGACGATATATGAAACTATACATAAATCTCAAATGTGACCTCCTACTAAATAAAAAAACATCCAGTAGGGCTATAATTGCTCTCAAAACGGTGCCATCAGCCTTGTTATCATAATCTTTACGCTGATATATATCCATCGATACATACATCTACTGTACATTGTCATTTAATAGAATATAGAAATCGTCAGACCTTATTTGTCTAACCAGATCCAGAGTTGTTTTTTATTCTTTTGCTTTTAAAATATACTTTATGCTTAAAACATGAACTAAAACATTTTAAGTTTGAACTCAACTGATATGATGTAATCAAATGGAGCATGCGTCGGTCGATAAGGTATTAAGCACGGCATATCATGATTATTGAGCAGTACGCCTTGTCGTGTTTACATGTCAATACATTCAAGGCTAAAATTACGTAGACAGGGTCTTTGCATCATACTTCATTTAATAAATGAACAATTGTAAAATTGAAAATGGAAATGGGGAATGTGTCAAAGAGACAACAACCCAACCAAATAAAAAAACAACAGCAGAGGGTCACCAACAGGTCTTCAATGTAGCGAGAAATTCCCGCACCCGGAGGCGTCCTTCAGCTGGCCCCTAAACAAATATATACTAGTCCAGTGATAATGAACGCCATACTAATTTCCAAATTGTACACAAGAAACTAAAATTAAAATAATACAAGACTAACAAAGGCCAGAGGCTCCTGACTTGGGACAGGCCCAAAAATGCGGCGGGGTTAAACATGTTTGTGAGATCTCAACCCTCCCCCTATACCTCTAACCAATGTAGTAAAGTAAACGCATAACAATACGTATTTTGTGTATGTCAAATGGAAAATTTGATAGCTAATATAATTGTTAAATAAGCATGCTTCTACAACTTGCATCATTCTGTCATTATTGTGTTTGACATTGTATCACTCATAGACACAGCACGACAACAAATGGCGCCTTATACAATTATATCTAGTGGTAAATGTTATTTAAAGGCAACAGTAGTATACTGCTGTTCAAAACTCATAAATCTATGGACAAAAAACAAAATCGGGGTAACAAACTAAAACTGAGGGAAACGAATTAAATATTAGAGGAGAAGAACGACACAACATTAAACTGTATCACACACAGCAACGGACTAAGTATTAGACCAAATCCGATTAGAATAACCAGTATAACATCAAAACCAAATACATAAATTTGGGATAGGAAAGTACCGTGACACGTCTTATAGTAATGTGAATTCACACTCAAATATAGGTGAAAACAAACGACACAACGAAAACACAACGTAAAAATGTTACACACTGACACGAACTATGATATAACAAAGGCCATTTTCCTGACTTGGTACAGGACATTTTTAAAGAACAAAAATGGTGGGTTGAACCTGGTTTGGTGGCATGCCAAACCTCGCACTTTGATGGCATTGTTAAATATGACATTAAAATGACGACATAATAATACAGGACTACAATACAAATAAATAGTAGAACGTATTAGGCAACGAAACACATAGATAGTAGATAACAAAAGGCATCAGGTTAGCTGACAATCGATTACCTAACTGCAACTGATAGCTAAACATTTCAGCTTATCTGGGGTATATTTCTTTACAATCGATGAAATGTAAGCACGTATATTTGAGTTTAAAATGATGTCATATATATATATGAGAACACGATTAATATGATTTGTGTTTTAAATACATTAATAATAGTGTACTGATAACTTAAGGTGTAAAAGAAAAATACAAAAAAACATGACACACCACACTACAATTATTTAGTCACACAAACCCCATTTTAAGTTTTCTACACGATTTGTTATGATTTTAATCGTCCCGAGTATATAAAAGCTTACAAAACAATCAAAGAATGGTTTTCAATAAATTTAGACATTAATGTTATACTATATTTGTTAACATATTTGAGGCAAGAATAAATTTGTTAACTAATTGCCCACAACTCCTCACTCCACAGACATCTAAATTTAACAGTATGGTTATCATGACACTTACAAAAAACATCTCACCATAGGGTTGTTAACAGCTTAATAATGAAAACTGATATGGTGCAAGCAGTTGCATTATCATCGTTCCGAAACTTGTCAGTACAGTTACAGTTACAGTTACAAGAATATAGAAGTTCTTATGGATGCATGACCTCGTCTGATCTAGCATAACTTTTTTTCTATGCTGTTTTAATCTAGTTATATTAGTTTTTGACTTGTATATGTTCAAATTCAAATCCAAGTCATTAGGTTTGAGTTTTAGGTTGTTAACCCGGTATTTGTAAGCATAAAACTTTGTCGAATATATAAAACAATGCACTCAAGATAGAATGACTTAATAAGGAAGCAATACATCATACTTTAGTCAACAAATGGACAGTTTAGTATGTCAAATGGAAGATTTGCCAGCAAATATAATACTTAAATTAGCATGCTTGCATTAATCTGTCATTATTTTGTTTGACATTGCAGCACTCATACGAAAACCAATAACGTCTTTTACTATTATGTCGAGTTTTAAATGTCAAAATCAAGAATTTAAAAGTGATACTATAAGTCAGATGCGCAAAAGTTAAGGAACAAAACAAACTGAAAGTATTGAAATGTCATGGAGCTCCTTTTCGAGATAATTGAATTTTTAAAGAAGGCGAAAACAAGCTGACTCTGACTTTCACTTTATATTTGCATTTGTATTATTTTGGTCTCAAATCAAAAGAACAAAAAATAACAATCTGTTAAAATTATGGCAAATGACCCTTTCTGAGCTTATAGATGATAGTTCAGGCAACAATATTACAACAACTTATCATGTCATTACATTTAATATGCAAGTACGTATATCCGCCCAAGGCGACGTCACTGATAATACAGTCTCTGTAACGTAAAAGTTAACATTTTTTCGTTCGTCGATCATACAGCGTTCGGAAATCGTTCGTATAGAGTTCGGTCATCGTTCGTACATCATTCGTATAGCGTCCGTACAACTATATAATTAAATTATAGGAAAAAAAACGTGTAACACCAATAATCAAGGAAATCGGGGTCTTGGTGACCTTTGAGATCTAAATATTCAATCTACTATCATTAGCATGTCAACACTGAGGTTGTGAGCTTAAATATCCCACAAGGCAGGTGCGCTCAAATGCATTCTTACTTAACTAGGTTTGTCAGTTTTTATTTCGAATGTAGCATGACTATTGTTCTCTCCGGTTTCCTCCACCAATTGAAATTGGCAGCCACGAAATTACAGTATTGCGGTAAGTTGCATTAAGCACAAATCAATCTGTTAATCAAGGCAATCAGGAAACGTATATGTAAGTTATCTTTTCAAATGATGTTTCTAATGACGTATATTGTTTTTAGAATTTATCCCTACAGCTAGCTTCACTGTATTTATTAATTGGTTTGAATCATTTAAAACAGATGTATTTATCATTCTATTGTAGACAGCATTATTTGTATCAAATGGTTTTTCAACTTCTGATTTTATTAATGATGTGTTGTTACAAATACGGAAATATCAAATATGGTATCTTGGTTAAGTGCATCATTATTAGAATAATTTGAACATTGTGAAAAAAAAGCAATATAACTCTTAAATTAAACGAAGGAAATAATGTCAAAGAATTAAGCTGCTGTGATAATTTATTGAACGATTTCAATATGTACTTTAATAAAACCTGCGTATAGGAAAGCTAAAACAAGTGAAGTATGTGATTAATGAAAAAACAGATCGAACAATGGATACTTTGAAAATGCCCGTGCAGGCACAGATGACATATACAAGCATTTTAATTTTGTATCTGGAAAGCAATAAAATTGACAATGGAAAGGGGAAAACATAAGCTCGGAGGAAAATCCATTACACAATGTCAAAATCAAAAGCTCAAACACGTTTAACGAAGAGATCAATTAACAATTAAACTGGTATATCAGTTATTAAAGTTAGTTTAAACATTTTTATGTATAGACGATTGGGGCAAAAGGTTACTTAAATCATCTCCTTCACACTTTGCTGATGCGAGTGCTGTCTTGTAGTGGTGTAACCCTGCTCTACTTCGAAATCTACAAGGGTGTTTTTGTAAGTGCAAAATAAATGGCCCTTTCTTAACATCAGTCAGCCTTTAATTGGCCACTTCCAGCGGACTATCATCGTTTCTGAAGACCATACTCGAAAGTGGTATTAAGGGAGAGCCGAACATTCAGTCCCTATAATTTTCTCCTCGGAACAGGAATTGAACCAGGAACCTTTAGGTTATAAGTCCGATGCTCTAGCCACCACATCATGGCTCTCATATTTAATTTGGACAATTACTTGATACCACTTTAATGGAAACATAACGGCATATTAACGTTAACAACCAATACATCTTTGTTCCTCCTACATTGGACAATCAGTATGTCAAATTGGAAATTATCTAGATAATGGGTAGCATGGATAAGCATTTTTGTGTTCCTAACATTAATATGTCATTCTTGTTTTTTATATTGTGACATTTGAGGACACAATAACAAAATAAAATGGCGCCATTCTCAATTACGTCATGTTTTAACTGTCAATTAACTGACATTAAAATGTATAACTAAAACTGACAGTTCAATATTTGAGCCTACATGTATTCTGACTATCTACTTTTCTTGTTTTAGAAAATGTTGTCATTTCACTCAATTACTGACATTAGAGAAATTGATTTATTATTCAAATAATAAGAATGAAGGCTGATAGTGTAAGACAATAGCAAAAGCAATTATTATTCAACATAATTGTCAAGCGAGCAGAATAAAATAAGACAAATTCCTACATGCATGAATGCATATAGTTATATAACTTGTTTTTCATGAACCAAATGACTCAACACTCCCACGCAGTTTCCAAAAATAAATTAACTCCTTTATTTAAAAACCATTACATCATGCCCATAATCGACTATAACATATATAAGAAAATATGACAAATCAATAGAAAAACTTATTACATAATCTATAACAACACAATATACGAAACACAAGTATGACAGGTATAAGCACAACTACTGAACTACTTTGGAAAAGACACGTACGTAATGTGGTAGGGTTACACATGATTAAAGGTGTCAACCATCATCAGCTGAGGACAGCGGTGTTACAGAACAAAGGAATGCATACATAAATTATAGATAATCACAATTGTCAATAGACTTGATATAAGTTAAACATTTTTGTCAAAATTATTTAACATTGAAAAAAGCAGTACATTTTAATCGATTTAAAATTTTGTATTGAAAATAAAAAAAAAAAAAGAACAATTTGATAACTGTTTTACATTGATTAAATGCATACAACTGTATGTTATTTATTTTCGAGATTTGAACTGTTAATTCTACTTTAAATTTTTATTTTCATTAGATTATTTTATATTTTTGTTGCATCTAAACTTAATATGTTCTATTTATACATCTTGCAACTTGCAAGTATTGCCTTCTTTGTTTCATTGTATTTTACTAATTAAATGACTACGGTATATCATGCTAATTGCAGTGTTCTAAACAAGTTGTCTTGTTTATTTATTCGCAAAAATTGCGATTTTATCACTTTGTTAAACTAGTTGAGGCTCAACATTCCTCAATTTAATTGAAAAATAATACGGACAAACGATCTAATCTCATCTAAATTTACTACTGAAAACTGAAATTAACTGAAGCAGTTTCTTATATCTTGTTTCAATTTTATGTCAAAGTTACATTTTCTACATATTGTTTTAATATTGTTTTTTTTTTTCCAAAGAGACAAACAAACGTGATAGTGTAACCTTTGAGCTATATTGAATTAATATATTATTTAGTTAAAACGTACTTTGTTTTAGGGCTCTCTGTGTAAGATTCAGGTATTTCGGAAGAATATCAAAACAATGCCGTAACAGACCAGCCAACTTAACAATGTATTTAAAGTTAACTACATACTGAGTTTGAAATTGTATGTCTTTCTTTTCTGCGTGTCTGGTTATTGATAAGTACTTGTTAAAACGATAGTCAAACACGAACTAAGCTCCATCTAATTGCTACTTTCAAAGGTATTTTAACCAAATACTATTTTGAAATACCAGAACAGTGAGAGGAAATGTTTGTTTTATTTTTTTACTTTCAAGTTGATAAATTTTAAACATACAAACTTAACATTGAGCATATTTTTCTTTGTTATGATCTGCCAACTCAATCAATCTTAATATCCATTGTGTGAGGTATTGAGATTTTTCGCTGTTTTATTTTCCGTCAACTCATAATTTGTACCTAGTCATAGAAAAATACTCCAGTGAAAACGTTTGAAATTGATCTATCTCAAGTTTTTTTCTCTGTTTTACTGATTAACTACTATAGCCCCATATGTTAACCCTACAGTTTACAAACATAAGCATTCGTTATGGCCTTGACATACTGATACATTATAATTATTATTTTAAAATTGATCCGAATCATTAAAAAAAGATGAATTGATTATTTTGTTACAGACAACAATATACGTTACAAATGTTGTGTCAACTACTGATTTTATTAATTGCTTGTCGAACAAAAATAAGGAAATATCGTCTGTGGTTCGTAGGTAATTTGTAAAATAACAGGAATAAGGTGAATATTGTTAAGAAAGTATAGAAGGCAAGACATGTTCATCAATTGATTTATGTCTAAAGTGTGCTTGAAAGAATCAAGGAAAAACTTATTTGAAATTAAAAGACACAATGCATTGTTAGAAAAGCATAGTATAAGTTTGTCGAAATGCTTTTCAGTAATTGACAATTTTAAGATTACGTCGTCGAAAATTATTTTGCTCGCTAAAATGCTAAATTCATATGTCTTATAGTGATCATATAAAATGCATTAATTAATCATATACATACATTTTTATCGTATTTTAATAAATTTCTAGTGGTTTCGACGTCTTTTTTTCTAATTTGCTATTACATGCCATTGTTTCAGTTGGAAGTTTATCCATATGATTCGCAAGGACAAGTATTTTTACCCTCTGTTTATCTTTTATTAATTCATAGCGAATATGTTCCAAATGTCGTAAATATAATGTTGACCCCTTTCCACGTATATTACCTAACGAATTAGACTTATAACTACATGGGTATATACATTAGCAACACGACTGTTGCCATATTTGAAGCAGGACAGTCTTACCCGTTCCGCAGCACTTGTGTTTATCCAGTTTTTGATTAGGTTAGTGTTTTGTTTGTCTATCATTAATTTTTCTAATTAGAGTTTGCAATTTTTAGTGGTATTTTTCTTTCAGAAATGGTTTATCGGTGATTGAAGTTTTTCCGATTCACTTTAGTACAAAACATAGCAATATTAATTAACAAAAAACAAAGAAAGTTACCGAAGCCATTAGCTTCTATAAACTAAGGCAATATACACATCGTTAAAAAATGCATGTCGACATTTATTTCATATGATAAAAATCGCTGTATTGTAGCCGATAACTGGTTAGTCCTACTAAATGTTAATTCAACTGTAGGGCTATGATGTGGCTGACAACAAACCTCTGGTCCAAACGGTGTCAACAACCTTCGTAATCATGGTCCATACACTAAAATACAATGGAATCGATACGTTAATGTACTGTACATCGTCATTTAATAGAATGTAGAAAACGCGCGTCGGACATAAATTGTCTAACCAGACCCAACTTTGTTTTTTTTTTTTTATTCTTTGCTTTTAAACTTTATTTCATGCTTTGCAATCTAAATATGTAAATTCAAACTCAACTGATAAAATTTTCGTCGATCGTGTTATTTATTAAACACTATATATCATCATCATTAAACAGTATTCCTTGTAATGTATATATGTCAATAAACAAAAGGATAACAACACGTAAAAAGAATCAATCCATCATACTTTATTTTACAATTGGAAAATTTTGTATTTCAAATGGAAAATTTGACAACTAATATAATTAATTAAAAAGCATGCTTGTACAACTTGCATTAATCTGTCATTATTGTGTTTGACATCATATCACTCATAGACACAGCACGACATCAAATGACGCTTGATGGTGAATGTAAGGTAACTGACAATCGATTACTTAACTGCAACTGACAGTTCAACAATTCAGCTTATTCGGGGTATTCATTTTTTAAATTCAAACATTTCCATCACTGTCATCGAACAATTATTGTCATGATAAAAGAAAATAAAAAAGATGACGTCTTTATATGTGATACAACTTAGTATTTAACAAACTGCACGTAAAGTTTAAGTTAAACAAGACTATTTGTAACAATGTAGATGCAAACAGTTCCATTAATAATGCAAACATCTTTGTATTATCAACACACCCATACGGTTAACAAGACATTTTACCAGGAAAGCAATATCAACAAAAGGTAACAAAATCTAAATTGACTGGCTAATACGTACAACAGTTATTAATAGAATATATTTTATTGTTGGATGCATGCAACGAATAGCGAATATTTCAGAAAATAGCACGTGTATACGTCTGGTAAATAACATCAAAATTAAAAATGTTTTTGAATTGCCACGGCAACAAACACGATGCTGCAATAGAAAGAACAGTGTTTCATTAATGTAATGTGTCCTCACAATGATGGGCGTCTTCATCACTAAGTGTATTGTGTAGCAATTTGAAAGTGAAAATGCACCAAGTGTCTTTATAATTGTTTTTTTTTTCTAGAATTTGTAGGAAGAACAAAGATGTCACAATATAATAAATTTCATTTTCCCATTAATTTGATTACTTAAGATTGCGAAAAATGTTAACAAAATGCTATTTTATCTGAATAATTCTAGTAGAAAGTCAACAATTTGAAAAAAGGTGTATTTCTTCTTTCTAAACAAAATGGTTAATATCAGTGACCAAAAGTTTTTTTTCGGTTTTAAACAATTTGATAACTACCAGGTCATCAAAACCCCTGAACACCCACAAACACATCACTATACTTACAATGTGTTTTAGTGATAATTGAAAATTGTTGACAAAATAAAAATATAGCTTTATTGTCTGATAATGAAAAGTCAACTTATATGATTAATATCATTTTAACCGTATACAATTGAGAATGGAAATGGGGAATGTGTCAAAGTGACAACAACTCGACTATAGAACAGACAACAGCAGAAGGTCATCAACATGTCTTCAAAGGCTCACTGTCATGACTGTTGAAGACCGTATTTTTAACAATATTTGTTTTTCTTTTTCAAATTGTGACTTGAATAGCGAAGTTTCTCATTTGCACTCGTACAACAACTTCTCATTTCTACTTGAAATAGCAAAGTTCCGATAAATGGCGGTACAGTTACAATTAACAATGATTCATATAATGTAGATATCCTCAGAGATGAAATAATTCACGACAGCTAGCATACTGTTTTTTATAATTTCAATGCTAGTCAACTTGTTTTTTTTTAGCTTCCACATTTTAATTTATAAGATAATGTGCGTCTACCATTTTAGGATATTAACCCGGTATTTAACTATTTTTTAGTATAAAACTTTGTACAATGAACTCAACACAGAATGAATTAATAAGGAAGCAATTCATCATACTTAAATTAACAAGCGTACCTTTAGTATCTCGAATATATAATTATTAAATAAGCATTCTTATCTACCTTGTATTGATCTGTCATTCTTTTGTTTGACATTGTATCACTCATGGGTACGTCACAAAAACAAATGGAGCATTTCCTTATTATCTCTAGTGGTAAATGTCATTAAACTGAAAATTGGTTGCATAACTGAAACGTAGGTTTACTTTTCACTTGGTTAATTAAAATATTTGATCACGGTCATTCAATACTTTTATATAATTGACAAAATAAAAGGACGAATTTTGAATACATGTTATATGTAAATAAGAACGTTAGATGTATGTGTTACTATAATACGTTATTCTGATTGGCTACCTGTACATCACGTGTTATTCCTTAAGCAATTGCAATGCTAAATAAAACTTTTTATTCATGATGACACAAGGTCCCAAAATAACGTGCACAGGTGAATTGAATAAAAAAATGATAAAATTCGTGTTTTCATGATCCTAGCTAAAAAAATGTAATTATACGTATTGAATGCTTCTTTTTGGAACTTCACATGGTTTTAAAAACGTTGACTGTGCGCACATAATTAGAATGAAGCACGGAAACAAAATGTACTTCGGTCAACGCTTTTAAATTCCAATGAAGTTACAAAAAGAAGCATTCGATTCTTAACACAAACAAATATTTAATAAAGCTGTCATGCAAGCAGATATTATAAAACCAGGCAATGTTAAATATTTGTGGATGATATTAATTAACAACAACACATCCACAAAATAGTTTATTTCAGGCTATCATTGATTGGCATGCATTCCTTAATTAAACATGTAAATGCAATTAGAACATGTTATGTATGATACAAAATTCACCAACAATTTGTAATAGTATTTTGATTAATTTGAACTTTACTGTGTAATGTCAACGGAAACTGTCTAATTTATAGTACGCAAGTTTAAAGTATTTCTAATTAATAGTACATTGTAAAAAAAATGTCCTTGAAAAAAAAATCAAAGTTTTTTTAATGTTTGAAGGACAAGGTATATATAATTGTTGATATATTAATTTTATGTCATTCTCTCGATCTTCGATTTAAAAACTGTCATATTTTTCAACTATGTAGAGCTAAAAATTGCAAAATTCATATCTGTTTGAGCCATATTTTCATAATTATATGGTTTAGATATCATTGTGTATAGAATTTTTAACACTTTCGTTCGAAGACTGAGAAAAAGTAAAAAAAAAAAAGGATAGGTCCCTAATTAGTGGAAAAATCAATAGGTCAATACGAATTACAACTGTGAAATTGTTGAGTTTTTACATGCAATTCCCTGATGTAGAAAATGGTTCATAGCATACTAAGCATTATGAACATCCCTTGAAATTCTTGTGTACGGCAACAAATCCTTACGAGACTTGGTAGATACTCCTTGGTAGCAGCCTCATTCACAAACTTAAGTCTAATCGGAGTGAGGATTTTAAAACCTTATTACCCGCTTAGACGAGCGTCAAATTCCTTGAGTGTTGTACACAAAGGTTTACATTGAATCATGTTACTATTTATGCAATTGTATTTTTTTTTTTTAATTTCTAATTAGCAAGAAATGTCAACCAATGGGCAAATTGAAATCAATCGTAAAGGTTGTGCCTCGGATTACTACATTAGATCAGAAGTTGGATGCTTTTAAATCCATTGAGTTTCAAGTCGTGCATATGATTTCAATGATATTTATGTATGTATTCTTATGTTTCTCAATCTCCCTTTTTAACACAGCGGAAACGTATGTAATCAACATAATGCTGGGAAACTAGTTGATGTAAAATTGTATTTACAGAAAGTTATGTTTTATATTTCAAATATTAAAGATATTTACTTTAGTATTGTTAATACTGTGAAAGGCATCAAATTCATTTTGTGTTTTGAATGGGGTGTGTCCTGCCTTTTTTTTTTTTATGTTTTAGGGAAATTGTTTGTCGTTTTATTGTTTTTTGCAAAGTCACGTTTGTTTGTTTTTCCTTGATTAATGGTTCTTGATTGCCTCTGGAATAACCCATCTCATCGTTTATATTTTGAATGAGGGAAACTTTCTTGTAATATAGTTCGTGTTAATTAGTGAAGGCTTCTCATGTTTCTGAAAAAAAATGCTTGTCGGGTTCAAGGATAAGTCTCAAAAACAATTTGCTGAGTTAATCATACGTGATAACGTGATGATATTTACTGAGAATATATTTAATATTGTTTATCATGCTTCGTTTTGTCTTCAAATTGAGTATAACTAACATTGTTTAGCACTGTCGTCAAATAACTTTTATATAAAATGTTTACATCTTCAATCTGCTACATTCTGTGAAAAAAATCATTAAAAATATCAAACTGAAAGACAAATTGAAAAAAGAAGCTTCATAATAACGGCGTTTGATTGTGTCAGCTGATATGCATGTCCCTTTATTCAATTTGTCTTTCAGTTTGGTATTTCTGTACACTTTATAACTCCAACAGGAGGCATTATGATTACACATTATAGTCAACATGAGTCAAATTTTACCATCTAGTATATTTGTTTGAATGCTCATTGTCATTATCCTTGTTGTAAACATAGATGCACTTCGTCTCGGATTATACACTGACAGTTTAACAGCATATGTTTTAATTATCAATTAAAGTTAATTTTTTTTTTCGACACACATATGTTGTTGACGATCTTAGCACACAAATTAATAACATATTTGGAATCTGGTTATTTTCTTTTTGAATATTGAAGTATAACATCAATTCGTTACACAATCCAACAGAACCATTTCATAATTATTGTCTAGAACAAGGTTTCAATATTGCGCTGATGCCAGGGTTTTCAGGAAAATGATATAATGATACTATTTTGTTGTGTTATTGTCTGTATAAATTAGTATATTTTTTTGGCTAAACTTATGTTAGCGAACAACTTGTCAATTGTGTAGTCAAATAAACCTATGTAATAAATGACTCAACTGAAAAAGTAATCAAATTCAAAGTTTTATATAATAATACATTCATTGCAGTTCAATCTCCATTAATCAATAACACTTTCTTAAGTTGATGTGTAGTATGGTAGAATTTGATACATTGAGCTACATAAACGCAATAGTAGTATACCGCTGTTCAAAACTCGTAAATCCATGGACAAAAAACAAAATCGGGGAACCAAACCAAAACCGAGGAAAATGCACTAAATATAAGAGAAGAACAACGACACAACATTAAAATGTAACACACACAAAAACAGACTAAGCATTAGACAAAATCCGATGAGAATAACACATATAACATCAAAACCAAATACATGAATTTTGGATAGAAAAGTACCGTGACACGTCTTATAGTGATGTGAATTCACATTAAAATAAAAGAGAAAGCAAACAACACAAGGTAAACATGTATCACACAGAAACAAACTCTGCCTTTGTAATAACTCGACAGCACTGTTTGAAAAATACCTTCATGAACACAGATTGAATTACAATCCTCATCTTGTGATAAACTAATAATACTTTTTTTAATGGACCAAACAAAAGTATAAATATGAGGACATGACTACTGCCTTAAAAACAATAGACTAAACTGGCTCTCCTCCCTGTGATTGGTATCCATGAAATAATCCGTTAATCCACATTTTACATACTTTTGAGAGTCAGATATCTTTATAATTGGCTATCTACGCAATGTCTAAACCGCTCCATTATTGTTTTCAGCATCACTCTTGATTTTCTTAACACTATGGTGATATCTGATATATTGATCAACTGTTATCATTGTTTGAAAGATTTTTTTGACGGGTCACACCAAGGACACGATCATTTTACACTTCCGTGGTAAGCGTGATCATTCTAGAGTGTATATTTTGCAAGTTCTATGCTTATTGTATTTCAAAGTCTAACGTTTGTCTTTTGTTTGATTTTCGCTTTTGCTACGCGGTTGTCAGTTTGTTCTTCATAATATTACTTTGGATTATTTGTCTTATTTACATGATTTTAAATTGCGTGAATTTGAAATTGGGTCATAACTATATAATTATATGGGATCATTTAGATTTGAATGGCAAATAACACTTAATATCAAAGAACCAACCTCACTCCCAAAACTAGTATTTATCAATGTATTAATTTCAAGGCAGCAGGAATAAGCTAAGTCTTTTTCATAATCCCTTTTAGAAAGAATGTACTGCTATAGTAAAGGATTGGAACAATTGACGAGACATAATGATATGGTGGAGGTTACATAGAATTGATGAAAATATAATCAGTTAGTAATCTGTATATTACCATCTTGGAATGACACTGCTGACAGCCACGCAGTTAACATTAACTAAGATAGAAACCATCACATCAATGAAATGATATAATAATCGAAATGTACATTTAGATTTGCAACTAATTCATTATATTGTTTCTGTGGGGTTAACTCTAAGAAAGTGATTGCAACAATGAAATCAATTATTGTAAATTTCTATGCAGCACATATGAAAATTGAAATGAAAACAAATTCAATTTAACGACTTTTTCAGTATTGTGAGATATTGCTTTTAGTACGGTAAACGCTAATTGAGAAAATACAGAACACCCTCGTGTGTGAGTATAGCATCCCACACAACTACAAATATGACTTATTTTACCAGATTTCCTACAATGATGAGAAATTCAAATCAAAAACCCATAGTTCAGGTCCCAGCCATATCTACTACTTTAAAATTTGTAAAAATGCATATATACTAACTGTTGCTAAATATTCAATAAATATGAAACTACTTATTAATCCCTAAATGATTGAAAACGCAGAGCAAAAAGAATAGCAAAAGTATAAATTAACAAGAAATAGATTCAGACTAAGTACTTGTCAACTTCTGTTCTTTTACCAATTTAACGTTTACATCATTGACAAATATACGCCTTCACTTTGAACGTTTCGTCAGAAATTGTTCACAAACTGTGATAGAAAGATAAAACCTTATTATTTCTGTCGCATAGTGTGTCAAAACAAATATGTTACTCTAGTTAGTTGAAGCGACCTGTAAAAAATAAAGGACAAGCTTACATTTAGATGACGGTAAAAATCTTCAAAATAGGATTTGAATTATATTTGGTTGACTAAGATATTCATTTAAGGATTGTATCTTTGTTTAATAGTTTTTAAGGTGCAGACTTTACAATCGAGATACAGTAAGATAAAATAAATAATCATTTTATTAAAGGGTCACCATCTTTTACTGTATCTTTACATATAGACATAAAGTTATAAGAACCTAACATTAAGTAAATGAATGTCATTCGAAAACGACTAAGAACAGCTTTCATTAAAACAAACATTTAACAAATACATTAAAGGACAACGGTCTTTTTTTCATTTAAAAAGCATTTTGTAAATTAAAAAAAACAAACAAAAAACAAACATATTCATTTCTAGATTATATGTTTTCGTAGACAAGAAATAGACTAAATGGAACTAGCTTAATCAGGTTTAACAATGATATACCTCTGTTCGAAATTCATCAATCGATTGAGGAGAAAAAAAGAAATCTGGGTTACAAACTAAAACTGAGGAAAGCACTTTACATATAAGAGGAAAACTACAACACAACAGAAACACAACAATAAAGATTTTTAAAGAAGAAACCTTATTTTCATTACACATATGATAACGAAACTTTTTCAATTTCGCATAAAATCTCAAAATCAACATCCAAAAGACAGGCTCTCGGTATGTAACTAAATTTCTGATGTCAGAGTAAAACCAAAAAAAAAAAAGAGTGATTGTCATCTTCAATTTTGCAACTATCACAAAAAGTACACCATCTTACAAATAAGACCCATAATTAGCAAGACAAGTTGTGCTTTGAAAAAATGTTTATATTGTATAGCATTTAAAATCTATAATTTTTATTTTTGTTCTTTATGAATTATAATGATTCAGCCTGTCAATACTGTCTCATTCAAATCCTCTCTTAAATAAAGGCAATAATATTATACAGCTGTTCAAAAGTCATCAATAGATTAAGAAAAAAAAAACGGTTAAAGATTAAAACTGAGATAAACACAACAACTATAAGAGGACAACAACGAAACAACAGAAATACCTAATTGCAACAAAAAAAAACAAAAAAAAACGACAATGCAACATACACAGAAACTTTAAGATAATAACTGCCATTTCAAACATAAATCAAAGGTTTCTATGTAGGACATATATATTTTCTTTACCATTTTTGACTTCAAATCAGCATTTAAATGGGGAAAAACTACGTTTCTAAAACTTTGTATTCATATTCAGCAATGATATTATGATGAATGGCTGTGTTATATCATTGTCCAAATTTAATGCATATCCAACATTTCAAGACGAACTCACGTGAATGTGTTTTTAATGTGAGCCCTATTTTGTAATTAAGGTATATGCTTAGCCGTACTGATGATTTCGTAGTTCAACGACGATTTCTCTACATGCGTGCACACGTTTAAGCGAATAACATCTAAATTATCAACACAATTTTGCTATCGTCTATTTTTGTTTTAAATCTAATCTATTCTAAATTCTAAAAAAGGTGTCTGTTAAGTAGCGTATCAAGGAAAGGGATTTAATCGACCTTTACAGACAGAAGCATCTGTAAGCGTTTTGATCCGAGATAATGTAAAATTTATATTATAATGATCTGTGTGGAAAGACAATCTCCTAGATGCGGTTTTATTAAACCTTAATATCTTGCTAGTAACTCCATTATGACTATATCGTGTTCCTCTGAGATCAATTTAATTAATATTTGCACACATATTTGATTATTTGCATATAATAAACTAATTGTAGACTTTATATGGTACAATGTATATGCACGTATGGTTTTTCAGTGAACAGTTGGTAATGTTGTTTGTAAAGTCTTATATAAATGTTTTGTTTCCGCTTTCGTCATATTATGACATTATGTGTCTTGCTTTCTTTCAAAATGAAAAATCAATATTAAATACGGTTATTGAAAGAAAAAAAAATAAATTGTAAGGCTATCTGGCAATTTGATGTATTAGATGTGACTAAGGTGTCTGCACAACGTCATAATTAGATAAGTGGTGTTTGAATTCAATCAGATACCGTCTTACTTCTATATCTCGTTAGATATAATAATAAACTTTAGCGTGATCGTGATGAGACATAACTGCATTGAATGTGCCAGTTTATGAATTTAATTATCTCCGTGCAGAGTACTGATTTGTAATCTTTGGTCCTACTTAAGATAATTCCTTCGATCTTCGCCAGATAGTTCATCCAAAGCTTGTTTAAAAGTTGCCTCGACCGTGCTTTTTTTATTTATGAGTTTGACTCTGGTATCTTTCGTTCCTCTTTCATAAGCTTGTCATTTGGACAATTCTCCAATGTGGACTTTCTTGTAACTATAAATCGTAATGCAATCTTCAACACATACTTAAACTTATGTGTTATATTTTTTGATAATTTGTTAAAATATGTATGTATCATTTAAATTGTTATTTCTAGTTTGATTAGTACATGGCTTAATATATTTGACTTATATAACTGATGCACCACTTAAACCAATTTTAAATCATATTAACATTGACATTTAGAGGGCACTATATAAATCAACTTGGAATAGTAATGATTAGTTTAACAAGTTCTTATATCTATATTATTATATATATTCACGAATCACTTGCTATCTCGGATAGTATGCGACACGTATGACTCCTCATTAAATTTGAACAGTTTAAATTTTCATCAACATTGTTTTCAAATTGGTCGTGTTTTTGTTATAAGGACTTCTAACGAGTCTCATTAAAGGTCTATTTTGTAAACCAAAATCTTAAGTCGAAAAAAGACAGAAGACTAAAAGGTTAAGTACGCCATTATAAACCAATCAACCTTTTATATCAAGATCGCCATTTCAATTTCAAAACCGCTCTGTTGGAAAAAAAAATACTAATGAAAGGTCGAAAACCAAAATTACTTATATTGAAAATGAAGCAAATAAATAAGCTTGTTGCAAACAACAATGGGATTCAATTCGAAAGACCAATTGATTTGAATTAAACATGTAAAATATAGTTAGAAGTATGAAAGTTTTACAGTCAATAATATAATTTGATTTTCTCTCTAGGCAATCCCCATATAGGGAGATTGAATAGACCCCTAGCGTCAATACGTAAATGTCAACAGTTCCTGTACAGATGTTGAATGACTCGGGTTTTGGTGACTTCATTGCACGCATCCATCTTGTCGCACCAGTCTGCTTCATGAATTGACGTTTTATCTGTTTGAATACCTTACAAATTTTTAACACATTTTTTTTTATAAATCGTTTACATGTGTAATTATCAGCTATCTTTAAAAGTCTTATAACATCTTTATTATTTTGTAATAGTTTTTGAGAACTTTAACTTGTCAGTGATAATGCAATGAAAAATCAAGAGAGAATATTTCACCACCAAACTTTCAATGGCTAATATCTCGAAAACAAGCACACGATCCTATATATATATATTTTCGCTCTGTTGATTCCTTTATTAATCCACTATCAGTATAAAATATTGTTATGGAAAGTTTGTTATTTTGAAACTGAATAGCGAACTCCCTTAAAAAAGAGAATCAACAAATTGCATGTGGGACTCTAGAAATAGAACGTCTTGGATTATATTTTGTTCTCCTCATTTATTTTTGTGGTTTGCTTTGACGTAAGGCATTTTTACTCTTTTAAATATATCATTTTCATATAAATGTAAGTCAAGGGTTCTATAAATCTTACTATACACATTAATTTATTGTTATAGACAACACAATTAAATGTCCATAATTACGTCATGTTTAAGTCTAACCAATAGATTATCAAGTGCTGTCAGCTTTGTTTTGGGATATTCAAGCTTAAGGCCAGACAAAATCGTCTCTGGATGACAACGTTCTCTTATCAAGAATCAATCAACCGTAAAAATAGATTTGTATAGAATGTATATATATTTTGTCTTGTATAAAATAACAATTTTTTTAAATTCCCTTAAACCAGATTGAAAAACGAATAATAATTAATAGTGTTTCAAAATATTTGTAGTTCACTGATAGCAGCAAACTTTTATCGCATTTGTAAAGACAATTTGTGTCCAGATTTACCATGTAGAAATATATTGTCTTGACATTTTCAGCATATCACAGATGTAATTCCCTGAAGGACCATTTATAACACCTTCAAAATAAGACAAAGAGATTGATTTCTATATTGTCTGTAAACGGAGAGACATTATTGTTAATGCGTTCATTGAATATGACTGCCGTTTGATTTTATACCATATTTCATAATGGTCTGTTTTATTCTGACGTCTTAACTGTTATAGACAATTTCAGACAGAGAATAATATCTTCAGACATCGCAAAAAATCAGTCAATGGGCAAGTATATTAATGTTAAGCTCAGTTTGTAATATCTATAATGAACAGTAAAAATTTCATAAACAATTACTAAGCTAGCCGCCACACTGTTTAGTCTGATGATTGGTTTTATTGCTTTTAAAATGCACTATATCACCAAATCAAACCCCACGTATCTTGGATGTGCTATTTTTATTTTCATTAAGATGCTTAAACGTAACAAAGATATTTATGCAAATGTGTACTCTTTATATTATACATGTAAACAATTATGTCCAATGTATAATCCTATGAATATGTATCAACAAAACACGATACCAGTCATTATATTAAAGGTAACATTTACATCCACAAAAATGTCAACCCCGGAGGAGGTTTATTTGCCAAACTTACGATTGAATCTGTTAGGACACTATGACTTATCCCTTAATACATCATATCAATCATAGTCTGCTACTGTGTGCATGGTGTTGATAGTAAATTAGTCATTGATATAGAAGAGTATATGACTTTTCCTCAAAGGATAATGAATTAAAATGTTATCTCTTGGGATTTCATTTCGAAATTTAAGAGGAATCATTATATATTTAAGCATATGAATGGTTTCAATTTCAGAAATTTTGTGAATTTGACAGATTGGTATTTAACATGGTTCCCTTAAAAGTAAAAGAAAATTTTATTGTATTGTATGTGAACAAATTACACACGATATCGGTCCCCTAGGAGACAAGCAATTACTATTTGATAATTTCAAACATCGTACATATTACCAGACAGTATTCATTTCAAGATTAATGTAAAACGAATCATATACGTAATATAATTACAAATCTTCATCCTTAAGATTAATTTCATCTCAAGTTTCAATTAACTCCACGAGAATTAAACCGTCGTATTTATAGTGATATGCTAGACTTTAAAATTAATTTTAGATGAAATTTTTCTTATTCAGCTGTCTGTACTATGACAACGTTCTACATTTTTTAGAAGGTTTTTATGACTAAATAAGTTTACCAGTATTTGAGAAAAAGAAACATTCGTATAACGTATTTCCCATATAGTATTAGAAGGTGCACTACTTTCCGTAAATTAGTACGTATATTCTTCATATATGAGCTTAAACACATAAAGATAAGCATATTGTTTGATAATTCGAACGACTCATTAATGGACCACAGCAAATGTAAATAAACGAATTCGCATAAATGAGCTTTGCAAATAAAGTGATAGGACAATGAATAACAAAATCTAAACAAATAGAAAGTGATCATGCGTTAATATTCGAATGAATTTGTTGAGATAGAATATATATATATTGTATGTTATGCATAATACACAATACATCAACTTCCGTACGAAACATAGCAATATTAGAATCGTAGCGATAACCCTCAAGTACATGAATGTTATATGTGCATGGTTAAGGCGTTTACCATTTTATTTATCAGCAATACACACAAAAAGTAACCGACCAATTCTTTGAATCAAGCTTCATATAATATACATAATTTTATTATATAGATACTGCCATAACAATTAACAGTCAAGTAGCATAATTTTTAATATCATAATCTATACCATTTTTTGAATAAGTCCTTTGGTGGTTTGTGCAAAATCATGTTTTTATAACATTTAACAATGGTAACTAATTACAGAAATATTTACGTACATTTTTAATATACATTATTTCCTAATAGCATTTTAGCCATACCATATAGTCCTGTCTTCCTTGTATGATTGATTTGCCTAACAAATTCTAGTATATGTAGTGTAGAATTTTTGCTAGAGTTAGTTTAAACTGGAAATGTCTATAAGTCTTCCTTGACATTCAGCAATGATACAGGACATAAAAGAATAAAACCTCTAAATAAAACAAAACGCAATCAAAAAAAAAAAAAAAAAAGAAAAACAACGGAGGACTAGAATCATGTAAAAACTTAATATACAGCAAATACAAAGTATTCTTTTATTTTGTTTTCGTACTTTCTTTTTGTTTTTTTATATTCATTATGAGTATAGTGTTGGGGTTTGAGCGAAAGATAAAAATGTTTAAGATTTTGTATTTGATAAAAAATGAAATGAAACGACCATACGAATTCATGCACCTGCAAATATTTGAACGGTACATTAGCTGCTACATTTCGACATTGATAATTGTATTTTCAGAAGCCAAATTTTATAGACGCAACGGTATTACACCTTTTTTTCCTTCTAGTAATATCATGGCGACATAATTATGTTCTAACGATACATAATGATATATGTGGTTTGTATAGTTCACATACTAGAGTCCCATCATCATAGAAAAGATTCAATTTCAAATGCAATGCTCATCGTTATTTCTGATTTAAAATACGATGAATTATCAGATAGAGCTTGTATAGATTTAAATTTGACGTGTTTTATATTGTCATTTCGGGGCCTTTTATATCTGATTATGTGGTATGGGCTTTGCTTATTGTTGAAGGCCGTACAGTGGCCTATAGCTGTTAATGCCTTTGGTATCTTGGTCTCTTGTGAAGAGTTGTCTCATTGACAATCATACGACATCTTCTTTGTCATAGTGTATAGCATAAATAGCCTAGTATGTATGCACATCTTTTTTGATCATCAATGGGAAAGCTTGAGTATATTTTTTTATAGTATAACAAGCAATTTCAACAGAATTAAGCCATTACAGTGATTTTGTTCTGTAAGTTGCCTATGTTAGCTGTGCTTCATTAATATCAACCCATATGCAACCATTTCAATTCTTTTAGAATTAGCAGATAAATTGAACCACATGATCAAGCGTAAAATCTACCTTTTTCTCTATCAAATCAGGTCTTTTATTTATTCAAACCCTATATATCTGTTAAATGCCATAGATAGACAAACATGACATTGTTGTTGGTTTCTATATATATCAAATAGTTTTAATCTAATCATCAAGTCATCCAAATTACGTAAAATTACTATATAAAACATCAATTAATTTTGTTGAATTGATTTCCATTGAGTTCACAAAATTTAAACAAATTTCTTTATCATAAAATTGTCTGTGAATTATTGTTTTATTTTAGCCTCCTTTGATACAGCACTGATTCCAATTTGATAAATGGATAAAGCTGATTTACTGACATTACAACATATTGCTTTCATGATTGATATCGGACCAATCAGAAATATAACCAACATTCTATTTGGTACAAACTTCAAAAATAAAACGAAATTACCAATTACAAATAAATTTATTTCACACCACAATAAATAAAAGATGTAATTGATTTTGTTTTAAACGTTTTAATCAACACACCAACTTTGTATGATTGAAATATATCTATGTAATTGCATCATTGAAACTAAATTACAACTCATTGAATAGTTAGGTAGTTTGAGTGTATTTATAAACACAAAAGGCTTCAAGATGAACAATGTTACAATATTGGAATTCCGATTAAACTTTTTTATTGACATACATTAAAATTTTTAAAGTTATTTATATAAAACATGTGTACCAGGCACATGTGTACGCCAGACACATATTATGTCTATAAATTATGCTTGAATCAACAGGAGAAAAAAGACCAATAATGAAAATGTTCTTCAGATAAGGTATTGCAGTGAATCTAGTTTAATGATTCAGGTAAAAGAACAAACTTGATGAGTCGTAAGATTGATGAACTTTATTGATAGTTTAAAAGAATAGATTAAAGCTGTAATGACATCAATTTTGTGTGTCTTTTGTAATTATTTTTTTTTGTTCGGTCATTAGCTTGCAATTACTATTTGACATGGCTCGGTACCTTTACATCCAGCCATTGTGTTATTCTGCCTTTGTCAATTTTTAAAGTCTTGTCGTTCGTTATTGCTTATGTGCTTTATCTATATGCCTTTTTTGTTTATCTTTGTTGACATATTTGCTTGTTTTATAGTGATTCAGATTATACAACAGTGTTGACTGCTTTACCCCTCTTTTTGGACATTTTTACCCTTACGTCTTTGTTCAAACACCGTTTTCAATTTAATGGATCATTATGCAACGGATCAGCGTTTTCTAATTTTGTCTTCCTTTGTATTTCACAATATGGCAAACTCTAACAACACTCTGATATGCTGAATAGGCTTGCTCTGTACATAGTCTGACAACAGTTTTCTAATGATGATGATTGATCAGCATGAAATAAGTTCAGTCTTTGATTCAAAAGTTCCAGATTATCTAACAAAAATTTTCGGTGAAGAAAAGAGAACCCTCTACTACAAATAGGAAACACTTTTTTATAAAACTAAAACGTGGAACTTTCAGCAGACTTTTATTGACAACAATAATACAGAATCAAACTTTTTATTTATAAGGTTGTATGTATGCATTGATAATCAACCTAATTTTACTTGTTAGCTAAACCTCCTACTCAAAATAAAATTGTTTATGAATCCGTTATATATACATAATTGAACGATTAACCTGCAATAGGCGCAATTTGAACCAGGACAAGAATGTATATCCATCAGCCAAACTGTGTAAACATACCTAATTTGTCAATTCAATTCTAACAAGTAGATTGATTTGACAAAGTTGCAATGTCTGCGTAATTGATTGCCAATGCATATAGAAACGTACATTCGTATTTACTTTTCTTCAAACAAATTTCAAATAACATGACAATTTATACATACCTGAGTTAACACAATGAAAACATCATTTGGATTTAATGCATACCAATTGGACACCTCACATCAGAAACACTCAATGTCTAATAATTATTAAAGGTACCAGGCTTATAATTTGATAACGACAGACGCGCGTTTCGTCTTCATTAGACTAATTAGTATTGGTCGATTCAAACTATTTAGAAGAGAGACAAGTATAAAGTTGAAAAGCATTGAGAACACAAATGCAAACATGGAATTTACGAAAAATATTAATTCATTGATATTCATGTCAACATCGATGTGATGCCTACTGGTGATACACTTTGGGACAAAACTTCCGCCAGTAGTGGCATCAACCCAGTGGTGTTAAAGGTTATAAAAGATACGAGGCTTATTATTAGTTACATAGTGTGCTAGTGAGCTAATTCGGTATACATGGGGTCAGTAAATTCCATCTAGGGTGAGAGCGATATATACCGTATTAGGTCACTAGCACACTATGTAACGAATTTATCTTACCGACTACTTTAGCGTGTGAAATTTAGACCTATAAAAAATGAGCAAGTCTGCAATACTGTTGGCATTAAGAAACAACTTCCATTGATCTTACAAAAATAGATACCAGCAGACAATAACAACTTGTTAGGTTTAAATGTGTTTTAAGAATTTATTTCAATCTTTATCATCAATTTCGTCGACTGTTAAAACCTTTTCGTTTTTTTTTCAGTTCTGTGTTGCTTTATAAAAGGACGTAACACTACTACTAACCGTGTATGAAATAAGCCCCGCCTCCCTACTACCTTATATGGAATATAAAGGGACGTAACACCACTACTAACCGTGTATGAGATAAGCCCCGCCTCCCTTCTAACCTAATATCAAATATACACGGTCTTCATGAAGGCGCTTTTAACCAATCACATTCTTAGAAAAGTATAAGAGGTAAGATAAAAGTTGATACGCCAGACGCGCGTTTCGTCTTCACCAGAAACGCTCAGATGAAAATAATTAAGAAGACAAAGTCCAAAGTTTGAGAGCATATACAACCGGATCGATGCACACACACACACATCCAGTAAGGTAAAAGATCATACAATCAACAAAGTAAAAATGAAAAAAAAATGAAGGGAAACATGTATTGTATAAAAAAGCTGCACAAAAACTTAATTGCAACATTGATATTTTGTGAAGCAGATACTGAATATATTTTAAAAGGTATTGGTAAAAGTAAGCCGAAACGTTTTATGCCAAAACCATGTCTCATTATGTGTTTGGCCATGCAACCGATTAGGTTGTAACAGTCATAGTGTCACCTGAAATGTATTATTTATTGTATACAATAAAAAATATTTACTACATACGCGTGCGCCATTGCAGTATTGCTTATCATGTGATGCCAATTTTAAATACAAAACTACAATCGTCTTCTTATTCATCGACGATGGTACCGAGATGACTGATGTTGCCAAAAACAAAGCATATTAGACAGGCGAAGCAATTTTCTAATTTTAATTTTTGGAAAGATGAATCAATTCTGCTAGATCAGCATATATCGATGAGTGATGCACCAACGTTTTTTTTTAACATACCAGCATTTAACATTAGAAAATCCAGCTTTATTTGATCTTCTTCTTGATTTATCAAATACGTGGGTTTTTTTTTAGAATCACAACAAGACGAAAATTCCCGCTATGGATACATGATTATTGTTAAACTTTTTTTTTGTCATTGTTCGTTTTCCAAGTATATCTCTCGATTTCCAATAGATTTCCTCAGGTCGAAGTTGATCTATTTTCTGTTGATGTTAAAACTGATATCATTATTTGTACTTTTTTTAAAGGATCGCATCTTACTGATTTTGTGTTTTTTTATCTGAAACATTCTGCTGTTCTTTTTTTATTTATCATCTTACTGAAGAAAAAAAAACTATGATTAATACAATAAATTACAGCAATTGTCAGAACAATTAAGAATAGAATGATATCATCTCTAGGTCAACCTGTCGTCACCATTTATATACAGATGTCAATTTCACACCAGTTTGACTAAACATAACAATAGTCTAGAATCCACTTTGACTTGTAAAGTCACACAGTTTCTATTCAGACACTAAAGAATTACAGAAAACAGTGCCCCTCCAAAAGAACCCCCCCCCCCCCAAAAAAAAAAAAAAAACTCGTTGAAAATGAATATCTCCAAAATCAAACAAAAGCTGTTTATCAGCAAACAAATCAGAAGCTACAATTGTAACAAATATTTATCAGTACAGATGTTAATTTATGAAATGGTTGTTAGAATCAAATACAGTGATGAGAGAAAGTGTATGAAAAAAATATCCAGTTCTCAGTTAACAAATCAAAATTACATCTTGATATGCGTTATCATGTTTATACTGATGCTTTATAACTACAGTGGAGTCTATATTCTATCTAAAAATTAAACATTTTTATGGCACTAACCAAATGAAATGACATTCTCCATTGAATTCGGTTAGCTCTTTCATCAAAGAATATTATGTTTCTATATGTTGTATTCATGGGTCAAAATGTCACCTCTCAGTACCTAATAACTAAATCTGGTGTTAAGATATTCAATACACGGAACATTACATAAGAAGTATTGCTTTTATATATTATGTATGAAGTCTAATCACATACTATAAGTCTTCATGTAGTGGTGTTACTCCGACAAGTTAAATGCTATGGACAATTTCGGACAGACAGTAATTTCTTCTAACATCGTAAGAATTCGGTCAATTGGCAAGTATGTTTTTCAGAATCACTTGTTATATCATAAAAATTGACAGTTACAAAGTGTTTGTACTGTTACGTAGTTAGGAGCGTAATTGTTCAGTTCGATAATTGTGTTTATTTATTTTTCTATATCTGTTCTTACATTTACCATATATCGTCTTGTATGTCAGACAATATAAATTTTGCATGTAGATCCTTTATTTGGGTGCATTTTATGCAAATGAGTTTTAATAAAAAAAAAAAGGACTATATGTCGTAAACGTATTGACAATCGCCAAATAAATTGGTAAAAATACAGAGAAAATGTTTCCTAGTTTGTGTAATATTTCTTTTTTATTATATATTTAATAAAAATTTGCGTGATCTATGTTTCACAAGATATCATATATTTAATATTACACAAAGTAATACGCTTTGTAGAGATGCATTGACACATGGATTAAACAGAATCTGCTTACCCTTCCGGAGCACCTGAGATTTTTTTGTGGAGTTCCTATTACTTATTGTTTAGTTTTATATGTTGTGTCATGTGTTCTTGTTGGTCTGTTTGTCTTACTACATTTTAAGCCAGGCGTTATCAGTTTAATTTCGATTGTTTGACTGTACCTCTGGTATCTTTCGTCCCTCTTTCATAAGCAAGCTTTGTATCATAATGACATATTTCTGACTGTTTTTATTGATAAGTTGGACTTATCAAGATTCCAAAACAATTTTGAACAATATTTTTTTCATTAACTGTCGGTATATTACTGTAACTATTATTCTATGATTTAAAGAAACATGACCGCAATTCACGCATCAAAATAACGTATTAAAATTGTTCATGTGTATATCAAGCATATTGATCGTTAGTATCTCCTGGTCAATTTAGTCATTAGCATTGACTTCTGGTCTAATAACTCCACTATATTCGACTGGTTTCATTACACTAGTTATGAATAACTTACTTTGACATCAGAAACAAATACAATGAACATAATAATAAAGAAACACACATATGGTATTATATCTACACTGTGTCTAAACCACACCGGCAAAATTTGTTCGGACTCGATAGTATCTAACATCGGGCACAATGACGGAACATCAATAGACAGAAGAAAGATAGATTTCTCCTTATTTTCTTATTTTTTTCATGATATCAAAGAATATATATACATATACAACTATTTTCTATTGTGATATGCAATATTTTCTACAAATGTTCTATATTAACGGAGAAATAAGTAAAAATGCATGTCAAAATGACGAATTGAGTGAACCTTGCCTCGAAATTGTTTAATTTCTCGTTAAATTGTTCACGTTGTACGGAAAGAAAGGTATGGGAAGATAGATACTGACCCGAAGATTGCAAATTTAGTTATTATGAGCATCTCAATACTTGTATTTCTGTGTATGGAACGAAAGAAATGGGTCATGTCAAAATAGAACTGGCCGGTTTCGTCAATGTTTACCATCCGGTTTCGTCATAGATTTAACAATGCATAACCCGGTTTGGTCAAATAAAAAAAATCATAATCGCATTACATTATAATTGATTATTTAACTTCAGAGTTGGAAAGGAGTTTTGTGGGTCGTTGGAAAACAACTTCTTTCACCGGACAACGGCTTTTTTTATATGAGTCTCAGATTCAAATAAATAAGAAACAAACACTTGAATTCCTACTCTCATAGAACACAAATATTTTAATTTTACTTTGCATTTCGAAATTTTTTAATAGGAGATTGAAGTTAAGTCTCTCTAAATATGCGTTTTTTATATGAGTTATGGGAAAATATGTCGAACAAGTTTAAACTTGAAATTAAAATTCATGGTCTTAAAAATCGAAACACACAATTGATATGTGATTTTCTCGCACAAAATGATGGGCACCTTTATAAGTAATCTAATCATTCTATGTATGTAATCTTTTCTATCATCGCTAAAAAATAAATCTTCTAAAGGATAAACGTTGATATTAAGACACATGTATATGCATGCATAATCGACATAGAAAATGAATGTAGGATTACAACTACCATGCATTAAAATGAAATGTATTGATCACTTATTGTAACTATACTGCTATGTACAAATTAGTATAAAGTAAAATCACAAAATATAATAGTCTCAGGTCATCGACAACATTCAATAATAATTATTTTGTAACTAAAAAAAAAACGGGTCTGTACTGTCGCCATTGTGTTATGATGATCGTACACTGACGTTGGTCAATATATTTTGACATTATATACGGACAGACGGATTCAGTTTTTTTCAAAGTGGACGTTATTCGAACAGCTTTTACATACCGCCGAGTTGAACAATATTTTGATTATTTTTTGCTTTACAAAATCGTCAAATGCATGAATCAATATAGTTTTGGCAACCAAAGGTGGGGTCGGGGGCGTGCAACCTATACTTCTTCCAGATTCGCCACTTATCTTATAAAGTTTATACCGAATTAAAATATTGTAAGAAATGAGAAAACAGGGACACCCGGGAAATCGGATTATGTGAGTTGGATTATGCTTATTATAAACATTCGCCTTGATATTTTTAAACAAGCGAGACATAGTGATTCGAATTCTTAACGTTTTGAACTATTTGTATTAAGCTGCATATGTCAAAAGTTAGAAGGTTTGACTGGAACATATACAAGTATGGTACACAGATCTGACTATTTCTTTCTTGTTTATAATAAACATAATCCAATTCGGTATACACTTTATGAGATAAGTGACGAATTTCAAGTTATTTTTACCGATTTCTATACATTTTTTTTCAAATATATATAAAAGTTATATAGCAAAAATGATAAGGAAAACAAAATATACAAATAAGTCGACTTGGCCGACAGCCTAATAAAACTTATTGACCTTTAATTACGAGTCTTTTTTTTCCATTTATTTGCGTTTTTACACTCCCGTCACAATTTTGACAGGACGTATTATTGTATACATCCGTCTGTCCGTCTGTCCGCCAACCTATCCGTCCGTCCGTCCTTTCATCCGTCCTTTCCTCAATCTATCAGTCGGTCCGTCCGTCTATCAATCCGTCTATCCGTCTGTCCAGCATAAACATGTCGCACCGTAACTTGAGGACAGCTTATCTTATTTCTTAAAATTTAACATAGTTATTTCTTATAATGGTCAAACGATTTGTAAATCATTTAGTGAAAATCAAATTGAATCTTTTTGAGTTACAGTAAATGTAAGTGGGTTTTTTTAACATGTCGCGCCATATCTCAAAAACGAAGTATTATAACTACATCAAACTTTACATACTTCTTAGTTATATAAATCTTTTAAACTTCTGTCTACTTTTTGGTGATGTTTAAAATTTTGGTTTAATAGAGTGATTGATTTTTTTTTGGTAAAACAAAAGGGGGGGGGGGTCACTTATTGCGATGTATCTCAAAACCTATTTATGATTATTGTTTAAATTTTACTTACTTCTTATTAATATTAATCTTAAGATCTCTATACTTTTTGGTGATGATTCAAACTTTTATTTTAGAGATATTGAGGTTTTCACATTGTGCGCCCTATCTCAGAAACTATTTCTGATTATTGCATACAACTTCACTCATAAGACGACGGGCGTATCATGCGGCCATGGCGTAGCTGTTTATTGCCAATTATGGTACAAAATTCCCCTCTTTGACAAATTTAAAATTAGTTTGAAGTTAAGTGAAATAAGGGATACACCTTTCATTAGGGAAAAAAATGCGTATTACCATAATTACCTATGCCCAAACGTGCCCGTTTGAAATAGATTTTAAAACGCCAAGTTTACTTTACAATAAATATATATTTAAATTCTCGAAAGACAATGTTCAGATCCGTGTCAACGCTGCTTTTTATTAATTTGTTTGTTTAAAAAAAAAAAAAAAAAAACCGGGTGATATATATAGACGAAACCGGGTGATTGTCTAGTAAACAACATTGACGAAACTGGTTTATTTTAATTTGACATGACCTTTTTCTTTCGTTCCATACACAGACATACAAGTATTGAGATGCTCATAATAACTAAATTTGCAATCTTCGGGTCAGTATCTATCTTCCCGTACCTTTCTTTCCGTACAAAGTGAACAATTTAACGAGAAATTAAACAATTTCGAGGCAAGGTTCACTCAATTCGTCATTTTGACATGCATTTTTACTTATTTCTCCGTTAATATAGAACATTTGTAGAAAATATTGCATATCACAATAGAAAATAGTTGTATATGTATATATATTCTTTGATATCATGAAAAAAATAAGAAAATAAGGAGAAATCTATCTTTCTTCTGTCTATTGATGTTCCGTCATTGTGCCCGATGTTAGATACCATCGAGTCCAAACAAATTTTGCCGGTGTGGTTTAGACACAGTGATCTAGCAAGGTTATCAACATCTTGTTTATTGCTTTGTGGGTATAAGTTTGCTGGGTTGTGTTTGTGTTTTGATGTCATTATCTTGGGACGTCTAGGACACATTTAACATAACCTGCTTCGGGATGATTAGCCGTGCGTATTGATAAACTGATTTGTATAATGGTCTTTTACAGATTAAAAACTATGTGATATTATTGCCAATGCGACATAATTCACTAGAGACGAACTGTTGTAGAACTATGGATAATCGTTCGACTCTGTCAATGAGCAAATATCGTACTGAATATTTAAATCTACAAATTCAAACGAGAATGCCAGTGGAATTTAAAATTAAATAAACTGGTAAACTGTGTCTATTTTACTCATTTTAATTGCATAAATGATTAATACGTTGTTCTCTCAATATATTAGTCATCTATAAAAGTTAATTTAAATAATACCTCGAATGGCTGACACTTTGTCACGAAAGGTACCACGAATACTGAAGCCCGGTAGTTGCACTAAAATAAACTCGTTTTAATAAAAAAAAAAATTAAATCAAGTTAAGACATTTAATATTCAACTATAATGGAACAGCTACTGTAACGATGTAGAAGGAATGCAAATCATTAGTCGGATCTAATAAGTATAACGAAAATTTAAATTAAAACCAAATGAAGCATTTAGTATATTCATTGTCAAATAATTGACAATTGTTTTTCTTTTGTAAGGTACTGCTGATTTTCATAACGAAAGATGGTTTGCTTGATTCAAATTTTTGAGCTGATAAAACTTAAAATGAATGAATTTAATAACGTTACGTATAATACGTTTATTTTCCAAATACTATTAACAGTTTTGATTAATTTGTGATAGCATAATCGATTACTATATATAAAATAAATAGACCATTGTTTTTATAAAGGTGTGTTCCACATACGGAAATCGAATAACTTTTGTTTTGCTATTTTATATTGCTTTAAGTTCCAAATTTGTTCTTCATCTTGAAAAAAAAAAAATATTCATTTGTTTCAAATAATAAGACAGTAGCATAAAACATGTTTACTTAGTAAACAAAACATTAATGAAATATTTCGAAAAATCAAAATTATAATGCTTCAGAAGAAAACAAAAACGCAGCTGTCAAATTACTTATTATGATATTTCTTTTGGTTATTCATTTATACATCAACTTTTACTCTTTTATAGTGTTTTACATCCAATTTTAAGATTATTTCATCAGAAATTAAACTTCAGTTTATTTCCACAAAGTTAGTGCATGATGAAAATTGCCACTCAAAAGTTTTAAACCCGCTGCATTTGTATGAACCTATCCAAAGTCACGATCCTGTGCATTGCCTGTCGTGTGTTGATATGTTTCATAACTTAATCTAGTGTCTCGTTTTGAATATAGATTATATTCTTGATTTTCCTTCCGTAGTCTTGTACAATTTTCATAGCTTGATATGTTGTGTGAGCCAGAGCACCACGTTGAATGCCAATCTTTGACCTATAATTTTTAACTGTTTACTGTTCATAGATTGTGACACGGATGGTGAGTTGTCTCATTGTCAATTGTATGTGGATTGTTTATGTGCAATACGAAAAGATCAAAACGTTTTTTGTATATATTGCACAGTAAATTCTACTTTCGGTTGATGGATTCTTTTCCTTACTTTTTAGTTATGAATATAATTTGTTTTTTGCAACTTTGAATATCATTAGACACGTATAAATATTGTGCCATATTTTAAACGAAGATATGTTGAGTGTATGTTACAATTACAATTTGAATTCTATTAGCGTTATGTCAACTACCAAAATACATCTAGACAAAATATGAAATAATGTTATAATATTTAGTGTCCAGGTCATGTGATATTTACGTTATGCTCAAACAGAACATCATTTGTTTTATATTTTGTGTTAGTATATAATTCATAAATGTAAAATTGAGAATGGAAATGGGGAATGTGTCGAAGAGACAACCACCCGACCAAATAAAAAACAACAGCAGAGGGTCACCAACAGGTCTTCAATGTAGCGAGAAATTCCCGCACCCGGAGGCGTCCTTCAGCTGGCCCCTAAACAAATATATACTAGTCCAGTGATAATAAACGCCATACTAATTTCCAAATTGTACACAAGAAACTAAAATTAAAATAATACAAGACTAACAAAGGCCAGAGGCTACTGACTTGGGACAGGCGCAAAAATGCGGCGGGGTTAAACATGTTTGTGAGATCTCAACCCTTCCCCTATACCTCTAACCAATGTAGAAAAGTACACGCATAACAATACACACATGAGAAGAACATAACCCGTGTCATGCCAACAACTGTTTTTAGAATAAATGTGTTTAGTTCCGATGCAAAGACCTTATCAGTGCCTCAATATTAACGCCAAAATATGCAATCTTTAATGACTTGACAACAGTATCGTAATTATATCCCTTCTTAATAAGTCTATTCAAAGGTTTTGTAAGTTTCTGAGGTGAATACTGACACCTTTGTGCTTTATAAAGAATATTTCCATAAAAAATTGGATGTGAAATACCTGAACGTATTAGAAGTCATGTTGAGCTATATTTACGAATGATGTCTTTATACCGATGATAAAATTTAGTAAATGTTTTGACTAGTTTGTGATATCGAAAACCCTGGTGTAATAATTTTTCAGTAATACATAAATTTCTCTCGTTAAAATCTAAAACATTATTACATACACGAGCGAATCGTACAAGTTGAGATATATAAACACCGTAAGATGGTGACAAGGGAACGTCACCATCTAAAACCGGATAATTAACGATAGGAAATGAAAAATCATCCCTTTTATCATAAATTTTAGTATTCAGCTTTCCATTAGTGATATAGATATCAAGATCGAGAATAGAACAGTGGTCATTGTTAGTATTAGCTTTATTTAAAGTAAGTTCAACAGGATACATTTCATTAATATACATACTGAAGTCGTCATTATTGAGAGCCAAAATATCATCCAAATATCTAAAAGTATTATTAAATTTGTTTATCAGATGTTGTTCCGATGGGTCTTTGCTTATTTTTGTCATAAATGGTAACTCATAACAATACAAAAACAAGTCCGCAATAAGTGGTGCACAGTTAGTCCCCATTGGAATTCCGATAATCTGATGATATACGGAATCCCAAAAGCGAACAAAAATGTTATCTAGTAAAAATTCAAGGGCATATATAGTATCATGAAAATCTGTCGAATATTTAAATGTGTCAAATCAGATGGCAGACATCAAACATTTTTTTTTAGAAAAAGGTTATAATGAACACTTAAAAAGTAACAACATAAAAATGAACAGGAACGACTGTAGAATATTCAACAATTGCTTTTCAAATGGTTTGCTCTATGCAGCGATTTCTTAGGCGAGTTGTAAAGAATTACGTCTCATTAGCTGTCAAATACAGTAATTTATCTATCGGCCAGTAGTGTTATAAACCATCAAGGTTGTCTGCTTGTCATAAATACTTTTGTTCTAGGGAGAAATTATGACAGAACTTGATGAAACGCTTTGGTTTATATTACTGTTTACTGTTCTAATCATCTATGGACAGTAACTTGAGATAATGAAAAAAAGTCGGTTTGCTAATATAATTTACCAATCAAATGAAAAACAGATATTTGTTAAATGAAATCATTTTAACATACGCCTAAAAGCCCTGACAGTGTACTAAATCATATATTTTGATCATTGTCATATACGTGATTATTTTTTTAGTTTTATCTTACTTTGCCATTTTTTATAACGCTTTCGGTTTACTCAAGAGGCTGTACATACAAAAGAGACATTAAAAACTTATCAGGCGATAATAATATGAGAACACCACATATGGAAAACTTCAGACATTGAAAAGACCAACTAGACTACATAATTATATACAGAGATAATCACAAGTGAGGTATATCGGTACGCAGATCATACTCCACAAGTTCCACCTGTCATGATGCTAAAGTTTTAACAGATGTTGTCATGAATGTCACTGTGGTTAACGGTTATTTGTCTGCATGTAATGAAAGGTTATACAGGATAAAGCTTAAAAGAGGGACGAAAGATACCAGAGGGACAGTCAAACTCATAAATCTAAAATAAACTGACAACGCAATGACTAAAAATAAAAAAAGTACAAACAGACAAACAATAGAACACAGGACACAACATAAACTAAAGAATAAACAACAATAAAGCATGCCAAGTATTTTATGTTTAAAAAAAAAAAAAAAATCTGGTAATTTTTTTTGGAAAAGTGTAAACTTAACAAAGACTAATACGGGAAATGAATGATGGTAGTACAGATATACATGATCGAACAGTTTTTAAATTCACAGTTATCTTAGTATCACATTGTAGAAGAGAACAATTAAAAAAAAAACAAAACATTACAGTATAGAATCTACAAAGTCATACATCTTGTGACAGATCCTATGCCTGTTCTAGTAAAACTATAAGCGTAATACATATTTTAGCAGTTTGGTTTCACTCTTTTCTTCTCTGATAATCACATATATGAACGATTATTTTGGATTGCGTATTCTTCCCATTTTTTATATTGATCATTTCTACTTTATTTAATTTAGTTATTTATACACATATGACTAATAATACGTGGGAAGATGTATGATTAATTTTCTTGTCATTATTCAAGGCTACATGCTGCTTTCTAGAGGTCGTAAAATAACTTCCAACCGTTAAACTATTGTTATAATGAGTAATATAGCAACACTCACTTGATTTATATTCTTTATAGTGTTTCATTCACGTGTTTCGTTTCGTTTATTTTCTTTTTATCCTTCAATTGGGTGTCCTACTATACAGATACAGCCCTACAGATATCGCTATGCTGTATCTGTATACTATACAGATATCGCTTTAAAGCTCCGCCCACTGCCAGACTGAGTATTGTTTGAACCTGTGTGACCTCAGAATGTGTATTCCAGTTGCATTCCAATGACGATGACACTTTCAAAACTTGAATGTGTATGATTGTGTTACAAAATCAACCATGTCAATTTCAGCATGCATGTTTAGTGAAGTTAAGTCTGAAGCGTAGGACAACTCGTGCACTTCTGTTTCAAATTTGACAATATTTTCTTATTTGTTTTTACTGTTGAAATTAGTTGTTATGTTAAAATAGATAGTTATACACCTTGAGCGATGTATTATTGTTGACCATTCGAGATTCTTTTTTTGCGAACCCGTCTTCAGCGTAATGTGTGATTTTGATATTACTACGCGGGCCTCAAGGGATTACAAATTAAATATTAATTGAATTAATTAATTAAATATGTTAGTTTTTGTGTCTTTCAAAACACAAACAATAAACAGAATTAATCGCAGGATAAAGACAATAACTGTTTAGTGTCTTTAAATATCAGCTGTATTTGTACTCGGCTCGATACATGTGGAGTAGCTCGCTAAAAGCTCGCATACACCTGTTTCCTAGCCTCGCACAAATACAGCTGATATTTAAAGACACTAAACAGTTATTGTATATTTATCCTTGAATGCCCTTGTTGTCGTGATCTTCTCTATTGTTAGAGTTGTTTAAATGCTCTGTTAAGTAAATATCCTACCTTTACCAAATACACAGACTGATGCCGTTATCTGATTGTCTATGGATAGGATTAGCTGATACTATCAGATACTTGAACAGACGGAATCCTTAGAACTGTTAACATTACGTGGTTATGAGATTGACGTTTTTCTCCGAAATTACATTTGTTATCTGGTCTAATCTTGGCATCACTAATTAAATTTTCCTCTGAACCTTACTAAGCTAATTGTTTTGGTTCATGACACTCACTTGTTGGTCATCTTGATATGACAGTTCAATAAACGTGGCTCTGACTACAAAACACATCTTCAGTTGTTCAGTGTCCATATTTTAAAGGTGTTTTATTTTTCGTCTGTTTTTTTTTTATTGATTATGTTTGATAACGTATATGCTTGTTACTTACCCTTTATGACTTTACAAGAGCAAAAGTGCAGATGAATAGGATAAGCCCCGATAATTATAATAGAGTGAAATTAAACATCAAATGAGAATATTTATGACATTTTGTACCAAAAAAAATATTCTGACTTCGTGATGAGCTTTGCTTAGTAATGCAGGCCGTTTGATGATCTTTAGCTGTTAATTTCTCTGGTGGAGAGTCGTCTCATTAACAATCATATCACATCTTCTTTTTCACATGTACAATACAAAAAGCAAAACCCAAAAAGCCCACAAATATGAAATAAAAATCAAAATATGATGTATAAACAACAACACATGCCACAAATAAAGAAGGAATACATCAACAAACAACCTTTCACTATAACACATGAATACGCTGATGATGATATATTGTGAACGACTATTTGTTCATATCTCGCATACTTGTAGATAACGAATCGATGTCCATATGAAACATGCATATTGTTCTATCAAAGTTTGCCCTGTTAAAGTCCTTTATGCTTCCAGGATTCCAAATGCAAAGCAGTGAACCTTTTCATCACACAGTCTTTGGTTTTCGTCAAAAATAAACAAAGGCAAAATGCTCCAGCATGTTGATATAAACATGTCTTCACGTGATAAGCAAAGACTCAGTAAGTAAAGATCAGCTTTTAAAACTTTTCAGATTTATTTAATTTGTTGAATTCATGACTTGCCCGTAAAACTGTTAGGTCGAATGTAACCTTTACCACATAAACAACGTTTGATGCGAAATCTTAACACTTTTAACTGATTTATAATGAAATATCTTCACAGCATTGTATTTACAATAGGAAAATGTAAATTATGTGGTAAAGCGTACACTCAACCAAACATAAAACATTTATCAATATTATACAAAACTCTCACATGGGAGTAGCCACTTGCGAAAGTCAAGTGTATAAACCTTTGCACATTACCAAACATAACAAACTAGCATCGATATATGTACAACTTTGATAAATATAATTATCTAAACAAAACTTTAACTTCTAACAATACTCAACGTTTTAAGGTTCAAACTTTCGGATACTTAAAAAGAAAGAAAAGGCCGTTTATGATAAAAAAAAAAAAAATCTGTCACGGTTGCCACAAGGCTATTTTTTTACACTCTCGTTTAATGTTGTGGCAAAAATGTTCTAATCTCTATCTTGGTAATAAGTAGATATATTGAAACCTATTTATGCTCTGCTCAATGTTAAACAGGGATATTAACCCACAATTTTAACTAAATATATTTGAATCAGAAAAATCAATGTTTAGCGTAAATATATACGCAGGGATACATATTTATTCATTCACACTGCTTGTTGTATATAGTATACTTGTTATATATATATATATATATAGATTTTACCACTGCATCGAGTGTAATACGATATCTATCCACTCGAGATAGTAAAATATTTAAAATTTAACTGTCGAGAGTGGATACATATCGTATTACACGAGATTTGGTAGTAGAATCTGATTTTCTAATATTATGTTAGTAATCTTATTCCTTCTTTTCGAATGATCTGCAAAAAAAATGTGTTCAGGCATGGTCGCCTTTTTTCATGCAGTCACAGTAGGAAATTCAGAGGAAAGCAGTACATTCGACGTCATTATCGGATTTTAACAAATGAAGAGGATAAATTGACGAAGAATTAGAGAAATTATGATATCAGGAATGAAAGTTTAAATTAAAGGAAAAGAAGGTGTCATTCACATTCAAGAAATCAAATACTTTTTATTCTAAATTAAGCATAACGAAGCTTTACTTCTGCAATTCGTTTCTTTACCAGTTTTATAATACGTCATAGTAATTAAAGGTTAAAGTCATAAAACTTCAAAATGAAATAATAAATACGCACTTCTTTTAATTACATAGTGGCTATTTGTTGTTCTCAAAAACATTATATCTAATTTTTTTCTCTGAAGAAAATTATTTATTTCTAAATTAAGAAGATTGGTTTTCATTGTTAGTTTCCTGCAAACAGTTCACCGACATGTTTTCCGTATGCAGTAACCTCATCGTGACATTTTTCGTAAACATTCGGATTTTGCATTACTCAAGTGTGACTGGAAAAAAATCAAATTCCAGAGAGTCTACAAACGTAAACATCGTTTGGTCATCTAAATAAACTATATATAGCATATTAGTATACACGTGTATACCCTGAATATTCATGCACTGTTGATTGATTACAAAGGAAACTATAATTCTTCGGTTTCAAAACTTGATCATTTATTACATTTGTAGCTGCCATATGTTTTTCGACAACATGGACCAAGTGAACTATTTTGTTTACGATAATACGAAATATATACGTAAAACATAATAAAATCGTACTCAAAAGACTACGCTTAAAATACATGCTAGCATTTGTTTAATAACGATTAATAATGATTAACATTATTTTCACCAGTCACTCGTTTCATATGACTTTACCAGCAATGTATAGAACTGTTCACGAAAATTTAACAAAAAAATCTAAATATCATACTAGATGCTATCTTCAGGGTTAGTCTCCACTTAAAGAAGTCAATACTTGTGCGATTTCATTGGAGAAGGATGGTAATGTACGTCTTTAATCTCGTTATTTCTATCATTTTGTAAAATTAGTTTTGTCTGGTCTTCAATGATATGATCTGAACTATCAATTTTGCTCGGAAACTGACTTGATATAATTATATATTCCTCATCTTAAGAAATCTAATAACTCTATTTTAAGATGGTTAATCCTTACCTGTTTCGATTACAAAAATGCTAGAGAATACAAACGGAACCTAAATAATACTACATTTTGTTATGATGGGCCATCATAGAAAAACTCGAAACACTTATAACTCAGGTGTGGCTAGTCTAAATTACATTATAAGAAGAAAGTTATCAAGTTAAACGTTAATACAGAATACGATTCCCAACCTTTAAAAAAGACAAAACAATTTTGTTCGGAAACAATCTGTAATCACTATTTGAAGATAAAAGGCGAAGGATTATTTTACTTTGAAACATTTATTATCAGATTGATAAAACAACATAGCTCTATCTATGCTTTCTTTTCTTTCGTCGACACCTCATGTTTTAAGATCAATCAAATATTGTATCAATATGAATTTATTTATGCAAGAAATTCAACTATGACACTAATCTATTTTTGCGAACATGTTAACGCATTTCCTCACAGTAAAAATAGTGTTACACAAACTACAAATGTAAGCTATAGTTGTAAAATTGGGTGCTTTTCTTTATAAAACCACTGGATCGGTTAACTGTCATATGGTATTATCAAATTCTTCGGGGTAATTTAAGAAAGAAAATACCTAACTTGGTTAAAGATTAGTTTATGTTATGATGGTCGTATATATATCATTATTACCTGTCATGTCGAAGTCAGATTTTTCCTATTGTTCTTATTATTCGTTGAGATCAAGCAACACGTGTCGTAGGAGCAATGGAAAGTTTTCACCTTGTCCAACCACCTGACTCTTTCATATTTTCTTGTCGTTATCATATTTGTTTCTTTAGTGGATTGACTATTTAAAAGAGAATTAAATTAAAAAAGGTAAAATCTAAAATGAGACAAAAACAAACATCACTATAATTGAAACATTTAATAATATTGCCAAAAGATAAAAATAAAATGAAAACGATACAAAAAAGCAAACATATTTTTAATATCATTCTTGTTTTCTAATTCTAAAGTTTCCCTCAAATTAGATTTCACAGAAGGAACATGCGACTTGATATTTAATTGGGAGATCTAATAAATAACTGACTTACATAAAGTCTTTATGCCATAATGAATCAGTTGTCGTGTACACATTTTTGTGACCAGGGTATCTCAAGTTTATTAAACTAAAAGATCGGTTAACTGACATATGGTGTTACCACATTCATCAGGCCAGTTTTAGATTTCGTAGATCTATGTATCTTGGATATTGACTCCAAGACTGACGTATATGTACCATTATTATTAGTCATACCGTGGTCAAATTTATTATTCGATGTACAACTGATGTACGCAGATTGGGAAAGTGTGACTTCGTCTAAACCACCTGATCACTTTTATATTATGTAAACATAATGTCTGTCTTCGTATCCTAAAATTCTAAGTCATTTAATCTTCAGTGGATGTCAAATTCACTAGAGAACTAAATGTAAAAGCACTGGATTGGTTGGCTTCCTTATGGTATTATCCAATTTTCAGGCTAATTTTATATTTCCCAATTAAGCAGAAAATATATAACTTGGATAATAAAATCCTGACGGTCGCATACGTTTCATTAATAACGGTCATTTCGTGGTCAGATTTTGTCTGTTGGTTTTTAGAATTCGCAACTCGAGAAAATAACAATTAACGATTGCACAGTGGGAAATTGTGTTCTCATCGAACCATCTGATCCCACAGTGTTATTTTTTGGTTTTCTTCATTATGTGTGTCTTCGTATCCTAATATGTATGCTAATTTAATTTTCAGTAGATGGCAAATTCACAAGCAAACTAAAAAAAACCCAAAAAACGGAAAATCTACGACCGGGACAACACATTCATGACTCTACAACAGTTGATACAATTGCCAAAAGATAAAATAAGCGATCCAAGACATTCCAATATTTTCTGCATATCGTTGTTTTTTATTATTATTTTCAACTTTTCAACAAAGAAGATTTCAGGGAAGAAAATTCAATTGGAGGATCATACTTCGTTTGCTATACAGAATCATGTTATCTCGTACATATCTTGTGACAACGACATGTCGCGTTTGTTACACGATTTTATCCGTTGAATACCATATGGTATCATCAAATTTCTCAGGCTTATCTTTAGATTTCCAAACTCAGTTTAAATAACTATCTTGGTAAATCCTATCAGTCGTATATTTATCAATAATACCGGTCATTTCATGGTCAGATTGTGTCTGTTAGTTCCTATTATTCGTTTAAATAGAAACCAGTTAACTTCCGCATAGTTGGGAATATTGACCTTGTCAAACCACCTCATCTTACACTTGTGTATCCTATTTTGTTCAATATGTTGGTTTTATCATCCTAAAACGCATGGTCTTTCAACATATAATGGATAGGATATTTACATGAGAATTACACGACCAGATAAATACAAAAAAAGCAGCATAAACCAAGGGAAAATTACAATGTATCAGTCGTCGCCAAACAGTTAAAAATAGATTCGACAAAATAAAAAAAGACAGAAAACTAGTTATTATTTTTACATACATGTACACCATATATACGATTGTACAGGTGATGCCACTGCATTGTCTGACATAAACTCATACAACTCATTGTGTTTCATATTTAGTGCAACAAAAATTTAAAACTTATTTCAAAATCGAAAATCCTGTTTTGTTTTGTAAGATATACTTGGTCAACACGATCATATATTAACAAAAGGGGGACGAAAGATACCAGAGGGACAGTCAAACTCATAAATCGAAATTAGACTGACAACGCCATGGCTAAAAATGAAGAAGACAAACAGACAAACAATAGCACACATGACACAACATATAAAACTAAAGAATAAACAAAACCAACCCCACCGAAAACTAATGGTGATCGCAGGTGCTCCAGAAGGGTAGGCAGATTCTGCTCCACATGTTGCACCTGTCGATTTGTTTATGTGATAACAAATCCGGTAAATAGTATAATTTGTTAGGTCATATTCATGAAAGGGAAGGGGATTGTAGTTACGACGTAAAGAACATATCCGATTTCATTTGTGAAACGGCTATTCAATAATGTTAAACCAACTCGTGATGGCGTCCGTAAAATTTACAAAGTGATGATTTCAACTTCACCATTTGGAACTCTTGGTTTAATAGCTTTCTTGTTAGCAGCAACCCTATATCAAGGAAATCATGATAGGAAATGCAGGCATGGGAATATCCTATTAATTGGGAGATATATTCACCGTATGCAGTTACTACGTAAAGAACATATCCGATTTCATTTGTGAAACGGCTATTCAATAATGTTAAACCAACTCGTGATGGCGTCCGTAAAATTTACAAAGTGATGATTTCAACTTCACCATTTGGAACTCTTGGTTTAATAGCTTTCTTGTTAGCAGCAACCCTATATCAAGGAAATCATGATAGGAAATGCAGGCATGGGAATATCCTATTAATTGGGAGATATATTCACCGTATGCAGGTTCTGCTGGAATGTTGCTACTTAGAAATGGAAAGTGCACAATTAAAAAGCAAAAATCATCTCTTTTGTCGTAAACTTTTGTTTTCAACCGACCCTCATTGTCAATTTCTAGATGTAAGATAAAAAATACTCTTTAAGCTGTTATATTTAAAACATGTATTGATTTTCAACGAATTGATGTTTTAAGGTCCAGTTTTTGCACAAGGAAATCAAATGTTTGACAATTATTCCGAACTTGCACATTATGTTGGAAATGGTTAAAATCAAGACATATAAATGAAAAACATCAATAAAACACATTGTATCTGATGACGTCACAAATATATTTTTTTTCAAAATCATTTCATTCCGTTCATGTTACATGTTTGATTGAATCGAAGGCTGCAGTTTTTGAGATCGTAACTAGTTACTAATCTGTATTGCAGTATTGACATCAATATTTGTATGATATTTTTACACATTTTTTTTGTTTATATATTAAGAAAAAAACATCATCTATAAAAGAATGACAGTGGCAAATTGGAAGTTCCCACATGTGATCATCTAAGAATGTTGTCTCAACGAAAGTAAATAATGTCTGGTATGATACCTTGAAGGAAGACTGCGATAATACAAAACAACACAACACATTATCTGTGTGCATTGGTACTTTGATTTATTTTTAACTTTGGTTGATCTGCTTATGAGTTTCATTTCAGACTACTATGTAAGATTGGATGAATAAAAAGATATGAAAATATAGACTAATCAATTCACAAACAAAAAGGTAAAACATGCTACACAGAAAAACAAGTGGTCAGTATGCTGTAGTTTCTTATCGTCAACATATTTGTTGAGTTTGGAGGTAGACTTTTCCAACAAATTGTCGGCATTCCTATGGGAACGAACTGTGCGCCTCTTCTTGTCGACCTCTTCCTATTTTCATATGAATCGGACTTCTTCCAAACACTTGTAAAAAATATAGAGGATCAAAGATGCCAGATTATTTAATTTTATTTTCAGATATATTGATGATGTTCTTTCCATAAACAATCCGAACTTTTCTGATTGAGTTTCATTAATATATCTCCCAAAACTAGAAATTAAAGAAACAACAGACACGGCTTCTTCCGCTTCATTTTTAGACTTACATCTCGAATTTGACTTACACAGTCATCTCAGTTCCAGAATCTATGACAAACGAGACGATTTTAATTTTGAAATAATTAATTTTCCCAACCTTAGTAGCAATATACCAACTTCACCTGCATATGGGATATATATTTCCCAACTTATTTGATATTCAAGAGCTTGCAGCTCATTCGCAGACTTTGTAAAACGTCATCAGTATCTGAGTAGAAAGTTGATGAACCAGGAGTATGTTAAAGAACGTCTCGTCCTTGTGCTAAAAAAGTTCATCGGGAGGTACCAATACCTTGTTGATAAATATTCCGTATCAACTTCACAAATAATACATGATGGTCTTGATGTATAGATTCTGCGTACTGATGTTATCTATCATCTTGATAACGTGTTTTATTGTTCTTTCATTTGTATTTGTTCTATTAATAATATTACTTTTTCTGTTGGATTGTTTTATGTAACATTTCACGTGGCTCGGTACTTATACGTTAAAATTTATTTAGTGCAAATGTATTTAGTATTTCAAATTAGTCACACGTATACAATTCTTCGGAAAGTAATCTTTAACTTACCCATGTTTCGTTCTAGACATCAAAATTACGCTACAGAACAATCAGTCGTGGTCATACGGATACTGCCGAGAACAGTAACTCCTTAACCTTCCAAAACAACCATGTCAGCTCTTACGGAAAAACTTTTATAATGTTTGGTTATAGTTGCTAAATCAGTTCTAACGTATTTGACCGGAATTAGTGTATTGTCACAAAAGATAATGTTTTCATCATTGTCATTGTACACATTGCTTGGCCATGAATTGTTGAAGCGAAACGTAGTATAACACTTGTTCTGTCGCGATATTTCTTTTCAATATATTTTTTCAGTTAAAACTGTCAAGCCATGCTGTATTTAGATGACTTTATTTAGTATCAGGCCTTGTAACTGTGTACAATATTAAAACAATGATTAAACAAACCCGCAAACTAAAGCATCTTATTCTAAAGTTACTCTCATACTCAGTTTGAAAGTATTTGTCTTTCCTTTTTGTGTGTCTGGCTATTAAAAAGTTTTGTTTAGAACGATAGTACTTCACGGAGTTAGACCCTTCTTATTGTTCATTTTTGGGGTATTTCGTCCAATATATAATTTGAAATACCAGAGCAGAGAAATGCAATGCATTTTATATTCATGCACTATTATACATTTTGAAGATACATTGATGTAAAATCGAAAATGTTTTTTATTTGTCACATTTCTATCAATGTCTTAATCTTATTAAGAGGCAATGTCAGAGAGCACCAGGCAGGACTGTTCAACTAAAAAAAATTAATTTGGTCAAACATATATATTTTACCCTTTCAGTATAACATACTGACTGGGAAAATATAATTTTTTTTTTTTAAATTTGTGAATTTGACATTTTTTTTTAATGAAATTCAATATAAGGGCTCAAACTGCTAATTTTCATTGAAATGTATAGGGAAAAAGCCAGTTTCTAACCGTTTTCAATAATCCATCATCGGAGAAAAACAACACTTATGACTAAACTACCTGTATGGAAGTCTAGTATTATATTGGTGTAAAAAAAATGAAAATAAAATTTTGGGTATCTTTTGGATTTTTTTCTAAAAATAAGGTAAAAAAATGCTAAAATAAGGAAAATTGAGAATATTGAGAAAAAATCCAGTTTCTAACTGTTTTCAATTATCCGTCATCGGAGAAAAACAGCAGATATGACTAAACTACCTATATGGAAGGCTAGTACTATGTTGGTGTTAAAAATAATAAAAATAAAATTTTTGGTATCTCTTTGATTTTTTTCAAAAAATAAGGTAAAAAAAATGCTAAAATAAGGAAAATTGAAAAAAAAACAGTTTCCAACCGTTTTCAATTATTAATTACCAGAGGAAAACACCACTTATGACTAAATTACCTATATGTAAGTCTAGTTCTATGTTGGTGTAAAACATAATGGAAATAAAACGTTTGGTATCTTTTTTATTTAAAAAAAATAAGATAAAAAAAAAAATGCAAAAATAGAGAAGATTGTAAAATCCAGAAAATTATGCTTTGGCAAACCAAAATGGTATTACATCGATTAAGTTGCAAAATACCATAAACTTTTGCATCTTTATTGTATTTATCATGTTTAAGTGATAGTTTTTGATGAAAAACATTAAAGAAAAAAAGTTGCAGTCTCATCACCACTTTGTTCATTTGGTTGCCATAGCAACCATAAAATGTACACTATACATTTCTTGTCCTTTTTTGTACAAATTTTCACCATGAAAGTACTTAGTTGGAAAATGCAAGAACATTTTCATTGAATTGGCATGTAGATCATAAGTCAATGCCACAGATACCTACAATACAATTTTTGGCTGTACTTTGACCTTTGACTTCATAGTAAAAAGATGATTTTTGTTTACACTTTTGTGTTGGGAGCATGATTTGTTTGCCCTGTGACAAAATCTTTTGATATTTGGCACATGTGTGCAGCACCTCAGGATAACGTGTAGTGTTCCATGGACCATCATCCCCAAATTTATCCCAACCTTCCTTTTGGGGGTATTGAACCTTCTTACTAAATTTCATAGAAATCCATTCATTAAAACTAAAGTTAATGTCCGGAAACCAATGTGTCTTCAGACGACAACGATGACAACATAATACCCTTATATGATCCCAAAAATTGTTTTGCAGTCATATGAAAACTGATTAGATCCTCATTTTTTAACCTAATATATTCTGAACTCCCAACTGGCATGACCATCATGACCATAGATCTTGTCCATTTAATTTTTTTTTGGGGGGGGGGGAGGATTTAAAATCATTTTTCCAAGGTCAGCTTTAGTTAGAAGACGGACACAAGATGAATACATTAGTATATGCACATATATACTTGATAGTGACAAAATAAGCATGCTCTTGGTTTTTGCAAAATCAAATATGATATGCAGAGTGGTTATTTCTTTATTAAAGGCTGTACCTATTACTATAAACTTTTACATTGTATGGTCTCTTAATGGAGAGTTGTCTCATTACAATTATACTACATCTTCTGATTTTATTGTGTTCCATAGCAGTTTCTTCACAACCTTTGGAAAGGGCATACCACAATGATACTTATATAAAAAAAAAAAATTTTTTGGTGCGCATATTTCTAAATAGCACAGAAATATTAACACAATTATTTTGAAAAATACAACTTTTGACTTTTTTTTTCCTTTTAACAGATTTGTTTTAATATACATTGATCCCATTTTCTGTTAATCTGTAATAATTTGGAATTTTTTTAATCAAGTTCAACACATACACATCTTTTTTTTAATTCATATAACGTCAGAGTACCCAAATTGCACCTATTTTGACGGTTTTTTAACCAACGTTTATTTATACTTCAAACAAAAGTTTTCATTATATGTTTATTTTGTAGATGTATCATTATTTATTATATGGTTTCACCAATTACATTTTGAATCCATATGGAATCATAGAAAAATTGGTCTAAACTGACCTCCAAACCATCAATGATTCTTAAATGAGGAGTACCCAAATTGCATCCGTGCTTAAATTCGCATCGTCAAAAGTCTAATAACAGAGCTTTTGTTTAATTATTTCAAATATTTTGAACAATTGGATATTAGTCCATGCTTACTCTTCATTATTTAAGAAAAAGATGCTTGTAACATATTATATTTGCTCATTTTAAAAAGATGACGTTTTGATGACGTCGCATGGTGACGTTTCAGTACATTTTGCTTTTTCAGTAAACACTTCATCTGTTGATAAATACTATGAACGTTTTGTGCATATCTAAATAGTTTTACCTATGTTGAAAGATGTGCATAGTATCAAATCATAAAAATACAAATTGTTTAGTCTCTAGGAAATCTTGTAAGATTTCCGCTGCTATTTTTTCTAAATAGGTGCAATTTGGGTACCGTTACGTTACATGATATTAACCCTTGCTTAACATAAATGACATATATAAATATTTGCCTATAAACACATGAAACATAATAAATATCTAAATAGTTTCAGAAGAAATTGAAATATTCTTTTAGACACCCAGTAGTATTTTAAAAGATAAAGATCCATAAACAATAAAGTTGGTAGTCTTATAATTGTCCTCTATCAAAATTGTCATTTTCAACATTGATGTGTCTCATTTACTGAAGAAACTGCCGAAATATTACCAAAAGTCAAACATATACATCAAAAACTTAAGAGGTATTCAAATGTTATGTTGGTCACTTTGATGGTGCTAAACTGGTTACATTTTCATGTGAGTTTTTCTTTTAACTCAGTCACCTGAAAAAAAATAAAGGAACAGTTAACCTATACATTTATACATCAATTTTTTGCTTGAAAATGTTTTAAATTAATTATATTAAATAAGATGAATTTGAATATTATATATACATGTATTCAAGTACACATATTTGAAGTTTAATATAATTTTTTAGAGGATTTCACATTCAGGACTTCATTTTCATTTGTAGTGGGAGATTAAAACCCTTCTTGCATATCTGGAGTACATGGTCTCATTAATTTTTGTATGTGTGTTCTCTGTGTTTTAATTTTGTCTTAAAATAAGGTGACACGGGTCATCTAATAATTGTTTAACAGTTCAATAGTTATGCCTTCTTATTATGATTTGCATTATGTACATGTATGTACTGATGTATAATGTCTAGTATATAATATACTGGATTTAAGATTCCACATACTTTATCTTATATGGTACTCTATCTAAATGAAGATACACATGTAAAAAATGTACTTTAAGAGATACTGGTACTCACTTCTGAATTTCTCATATAAATGCAGTAGGTTAACTTCAAAATCAAGTTGATCCATTTCTCTAATTAAAGGCTCCTCTACATGTAAGTCTGTCAGCTGATGTATCTTTTATCTGTTTAAAGAAATAACAGCTTATCAGGTGATCAATTATTCTTTGAATTGAATTTGGAAAATTGTATTTAATATCAAATTAGTTATTTTATTATCCTAAGAACCTGTGGAAAATATATAATGATCTCTTAACCTCTTACTTCTTTTTGAATTTTTCTCGGAGTTCAGTATTTTTGTGTTTTTACTTTTTACCATATTAAAACATAGAAAACTTATTCAACCTTTCAAAGTTACAAGACTTTTTTGTATGATTAATTCTATTTTTAAATGGACAGGTTAATGTACAAAATGATCTAAATGAACAATTTAGAACAGAAAGGTAAATTGTGATTAACTTATTACTTTACAAGTTTACTTGATATATTTGAGTCAAACTAACCTTATATGCTCACCATGATCATACATGTACATGTACAAATGTACAATGATGTATCTGTAAATACTAATGACAAGATCTCAAAATAAGCTAATTTTTTTTCCAGTTTTGTACTAAATGTTAAAAGTTTGAAATCATTGTATCATGTATCAGAGGCGGATTTACGGGGGAGGGGGCTTTTTGAGAAAAAATTTGGTTGCTTATATAGGGAATCATTGAAGCATGACTGGAGCAGGCCCCCTCATAGGTCAGTCAGTGGGCCCCCACTTATGAAAATTTCTGGATCCGCCATTGTGTATATCATGTCTAGATTTTGTTTCTAAGGACATGAACATGATGAAGGACAATAAACAACAAATTTATGAAACAAAGGTATTGCCGTCCCAAAAGAACCCATCTAAATAGTGGATTAACAATACAATTAATGAATTATCTAAGATTTGATATACAAGTTTTATTTTTTTAAATAAATATATGCAATAACCACTTTAAAATATATGAGTCTTTCGTATGTCATAAGGTCATTTAAAATATAGGTACATTGTATATGTAGCAATCAAAATTACAAAAAAATTAAATTTGACTCTCATAATTTAAAAAGCAACAATTTGCTCCTGCTTTTTAACAAATTAAGCTTACTGTTTACATGTATATCTGACATAAACATATATGACTATCCTGATAACTGTAGGATTGTCTTTTATAAATTGTGACCTGGATGGAGATTTGTATCATTGACACTCATACCACATCTTTTTATACATGTATCTATTCTACATGTATATACAAATGTATTCATTTGTAGTTGCTTACATGTACAGGATGTACATGTACATGTACATATTAATGATAAACATGATAAACATAATGAATAAGATAACATGGTCTGTTGTGTATATGGAGGATACATGTAGTTGTACATGTGATTTTCTCATTGGCAATCATCATGATCATACAAAATCTTCTTCTTTTGTAACTTTTGAGTCTGATAGTGTTTTTTTTTTTTTATTTTATATTATTATCCTATTCAACATGTTCAAATAATGTTTGAACATGATGAATAAAATTGTATAAAATTGCATTCAGCACAGATCATAAATTCATGAAATTTGCAGATAATAATTTCACATTGTAACTAAAAATATGGGGGAAAGTGGGGATTTATTGAGATTATTAAAGAGGCCTCATGATTGTCAGTTGGGAAAACATTGTAATTGGTAAATGACTTCTAGTTTTCAAAATAAAGCAGCATCAAACAAATGAATGTGTCTAGAAAATTCAAACAATAATTTTATTTCAATTCAATTTAAAAAAGACATTTTGAAAAGTATGTTTAGTAAAATTTATTTAATCTTCTGAAAAAATTATGCTTTGATCTGGGACTTATTTATACTAGTTTAATAGTCCCAGCTTTGATTGATGCCTTTTTGTATCAATTTATCCCAGAAGTAATTTCAAACTTCCATAATTTAAACTATTACCTGTTCCAACTGGTATAACTGTCGCAAAGAATTCTTTTATACATTATAACTATCATCTGCTTCAAAGAGATCCGCCTTTCCAGTTTTCAAGATGCCAAAAATTATGGCATTTAGATCTTTCTTTGTCTTCGGTGTCCTGTCCATGATATATCATGTACTGTTTAAGGTGGGAGCAAACTGTATCATTTCCAGCTGAATCATCAAAATTACTCACGGATGGCTTTAAATTCCTCATATTCTACATTTCCAGCAAATAGTACAATAATTTCAGTCTTATAAATAATCCTCATTCCCGTACAGAATTTGTAACTGGCTTTATTAAACCAATGTGTCTAGGAATAGATTACCCGTACATGTATGCAACAATCTCTTGATGAGGGAAATAAGTTTCCCAACACCACAAAGTTATATACTTTTGTTAAATCGTATCAAAATGGTCAATTATGTATAAAAATATGCAGCAGAAGTTCATTTAACCAAACAGCTGATTACAACCTTTATCGGTTTTTAAATTGAAGAGCATCACTTTTGGTATGTCTAAACACCAAAAAGTCGAAAACAAACTGCTGTTTCCCGACAGTTTACTGCATTAGAACATTTACATATCAACAGATACCAGAGATGTTATAATAATTTCCTGCTCTATTCATGGTCACCTTTTAGAATATATATCAATTGTTATATTGTAGGCTGTTTTTGTTGAGAAATTAATACCCATATTTCCCTATATAAGCAGTCAAATTTACTGAAAAATCAAATTCATTTTTTTATACATAATAACCCAATATGACTTTAAAAAAGGTCATTTCCCAACAAAACAAGGTGGATACATTACAAAAACACATTTATCTCAAAAAGGCTGTTGAACAAAATTTCCAAGTTCTGCCTGGTTTTCTCTGGCATTGCCTCTTAAACACTGTGTATGGTGTATATGTTCCACACCATATGAGTATTTGGGCCTACAGGAATAATCTTGACCATATGCGTATACATGTACGGTTCGACCATACTGTCTAGTACGAGTTGGACCATACATGTATTTGGACCGTATCTGTGTGTTTTAACAATAAAATTGAAAATGGAAATTGGGAATGTGTCAAAGAGACACCAACCTGTTCATATAACAGACAGCATCAGAAGGTCACCAATAGGTCTTCAATGCAGCGAGAAATTCCCGCACCTGGAGGCGTCCTTCAGCTGCACCAAATAATGTCATAGTTCAGTGATAAGGAACAAACATTATCAAAAACTTTTATTGAGTTTAACAAATTTTTATTATTACAATTAGATGAAAAAAGTGAACATTGAATCAATTGAAATGGAATAAATCTGTATTTAATTGTTTATCAAAATCCTATGTATGGCACGCATACCCCGTGTGATACGTGTTGCCACAAAGCAGGTCTCATTTGGGTCTAAATTACACGTGCTTTTAAATCAACGACACGGTGTACGGGATTCCGACAAAACAACAAAAGGTATCCGAAATTTAAACACGCGCCTTCCATGTTTTGTTCATGTATGCTCCTTTGCATTTGCATCTCTCATTTATCAAAACATGTTTAATTTTAACAGTTTTCTCACAGGTATCTATATAGTTTGACGGTTTGTATAGTAAAGTTCCTATATTCCTATGCAAACTCGTTTCTTTCGACATTATGGTTACAGACTTCAAGATGACTTTTTGAGACAACAAGCCCGAAGCTTAATTTTTTGAAACATTGGTTGGATTATGTTGGCAATTTAAATACTAGCGCTATGTTTCATTTGGTATACACATTAAGTTTTTATTCTAATGACGTTTTAACATTTTGTAATAATTTAGACTTCAGTTATGTTGATGTGTAATATACCATATGTTTCTAATACACTTGACCAACTCCAAAAATTAGGAAGACCGTAAGCGTACGGTCCGACAATATGCATATTTTATAAAAGTATGCATACAATCCGAACCGTCACAATACTCATATGGTCTGGCACATATATATTGTTATTAATATTGTTTTCCCTGAACGTATAATCTGTAAACTGTAATTGAAAAAAATAATTTGAGTAAAACATTAACACTTAGTCTAGTTTGTAGTCGAACTGAAGAAATTGCCATTGTTTTACTGTTTCGTTGGTTCATTTGTACAATGTATATACCAACCCCCTCCAAAAATGATATTTGTATACAACATAATGTACCCTTATACGTATTCGTAATGACATGGAGATAGTGCAATGGCATTCTGATGCGTTCTTATTATTTCTTAATTAATCCGTTTCATTGAAAAAAAAAAGATGAATTGATCATTTTGTTGCAGACAACTGTATTTCTCAACTACTGATTTTATTAATGGTTTGTCGTACAAAAATAAAGAAATATCGTTTGCGGTACGTAGGTTATTTGCAAAATAATCAGAATAAAGTGAATATTGTTAAGAAAGTATAGAAGGAAGGAAATAATTCTAACATTGATTGACGAACAAAACAATATGCTTTTATCTGTGATGAATAATGAATATGTCTACATTGTTTTTGAAAGAGGCCACGAAAAAACTAAAAAGGCATATTGAAAGTTAGAAGACAAAATGCATTTATTTCATCCAAATGCATAGTTTAAGTTTATCAAAATGCTTGTAAGTGACTCAAAATGTTATGTTTGCGTCGTCGAAAGCAATTTGCTTGCTAAATTCGTATCTCTTATCGTGATTGTATAAAAGAGGGACGAAAGATACCAAAGGGACAGTCAAACTCATAAATCTAAAACAAACTGACAACGCCATGGCTAAAAATGAAAAAGACAAACAAACAACAGCACACACGACACAACATAGAAAGCTAAAGAATAAACAACACGAACCCCACTAAAAAACTACGGGTGATCTCAGGTGCCCCGGAAGGGTAAGCAGATCCTGCTCCACATGCGACACCCGTCGTGTTGCTTATGTGATAACAAATCCGGTAAATAATCAAATTCCGTAGGTCACATTCATGAAAGATAAGGGGATTGTAGTTACGACGTAAGGAAAATATCCGATATCATTTGTGAAACGGTTATTCCATAACGGTCAACCAACTCGTGATGGCGTCCGTAAAATTTACGAAGGGATGATTTCAACTGCACCATTGTGAACTCTTGGTTTAATAGCTTCCTTGTGAGCAGCAACCCTCTATCAAGAAAATCATGATAGGAAATGCAAGCACGGGAATATTGTATCAATTGGGAGATATATACCCCGTATGTAGGTGCTGCTGGAATGTTGCTACTTAGAAATGGAAAATTCACAATTGGAAAGCTGAAATCATCTCTTTTGTCTTAAAGTTTTGTTTTCAACAGACCCTCATTGTCAATTTCTAGATGTAAGTCAAGATATAAGGCCGACTTAACTGTATCTGTAGTATCCTTTATCTCTAGTTCGATTGGATAGATGCGTTCCACATAGTCACCAAATTTTGAATTATTTAGTGAAAGAACATCATCTATATAGCGAAAAGTAGAGTTGAAGGATATTGCTAACTTCTTATCTTTCTTCCTCAGAAGTTCCTGCATGAAGTCAGCCTCATAATAATAAAGAAACAAGTCGGCAAGTAGAGGAGCACAGTTTGTTCCCATTGGAATGCCGACAGTCTGTTGAAAAACACGTCCTCCGAACGTAACAAATATGTTGTCAATCAAGAAATCAAGCATCTTGATAATATCAGTTTTTTGTTCGAATCAAAGTGATCCTTTACAAAGTAGGATTTATCCCTCCCCAAGACAAGATACTTGTATCTACGTTGGCCATTCTTTTTTACGAAGCAAAGCAATACAAACTCTTTCAATTTGTCTTTTAGTTTGGAATGTGGAATACTAGTGTACAGAGTAGAAAAGTCAAATGTTTTAATACTGTTACAAGATGAAAGCGATTTAGATTGTATGTACTCTAAAAGATATTTGGAATTTTTAAGTATCCACATCTGATTCACGCCCCCTCTAGAATAGGCAGCTTCACAATAACTTTGAAGCCCGTCTGTGATTGCTGATAAAATAGATGTTAATAATTTAGAAAGAGGTTTCGTGGAGCACTTGGAAGACCCAGCAATATACCGTTGTTTGTAAGGACACTTATGTAGTTTAGGTATCCAATACAGTGATGGCAGATCCAGTTCTTCATCTTTGGTTGAAATTCCAGAGGAACACAGAACAGACCTATGATTATCCAGGAATTCCTCTTTGGTAAGTGTCGTGAGGGTATATGTTGAGTTTCAAAGTGAATTGTCAATACCTAATTCGTTTATCAAGCAGTTAATGTAATGAGTTTTACATACAAAAACGATGTTGTTTTGGGCTTTATCTGCGGGGACAACAACATATTTGTCATGGAGGAAGGATAGGTGCTTTGCAAAATTTGGGTCTTTAAAGATTGACGTAGCATGGGCATTGGTAGACCCATTCAGTTTCTTAATTCTGATTTGTATCAACGACATCAATGCCTTAATCCATTCGGAAAGAGTGTATACGTCTTCCTTCTCGCGCTGAGCCCATTGTCTGGCATAATCCTCAACTGAATCCATCAAAATTTTAAAGTTGGATTTAGGCTCACGATATTTCGGAAATTTCGATAACACATTTCGTAGAGAAGTGTTATTAACAATGTTGAGATCACCGGTAATAACGTGACTAGCAGGTTTATATGGGAACTAGCACAAGTGCAATCAGGAGGTTTAGACTTGAAGTCGTCAATATCGAGATCCTGCAAAACGTGTTTGTAATTGAAAATTTTAGTTGCAATAGGTTTGGTATAGGTATAAAAAATGATTGGTATTTTTGGTATAAAAATGCATTGACTTAACAATGTAAAAGCCTTTCTTCCGTATTTTGTTTAATTTCTAGAAGGTCATAGTTTCGTTTTCTGATTTTTTATACCATGCCATTGTTTGAATAGGAAGATTATCCTTCTGATTTCAAGGATAAGTATTTGTACTCTATTTAAAATAAATGTTTGTTTAATGATTGCTGCTATTGTTTTACACAGACGATAACGAATATGTTCCAAATGTCCTCATTATAATTTTGACCGTTTCCAGGTATGTGACCTAACGATTTATACATATAACTGAGTTTGTATTTACATAGGACACACGACTGGTGCCACGTTTTACGCAGGACCTTCTTGCCCTTTCCGGATCACCTGTGTTCATACATTTTTTTATTGGGGTAGTGTTGAATTTGTTGCTCAATCTTTAATTTTTTATCTTACCATTGTTTGTCTATCATGTCTATTGTCCTTATCATTTTTTCGATTTAGTGTAATTAATTTTCACATATGAGCTGGAAGATTCTTTTGCCACTCTTTAACAAAGTTACATTTTGGAAACAGCATCCCCCTGTTATTATATAGTATCGATCTGAACCCCTCAACATTAATACAATAGCTTTAGGATGTAAGCAGTAATTCACTTATTTTCCCACTTGTGCACAAACGATCTTTGAGGCCTTATATTTATGTATATTGGTATTTGCGAATTAAATTGTGCAATTTTCATGATATTTTTCTTTTAAAAATTGTTTAATGGTGTTCTGGAGTTAACAAGGTTAATGAAAAAAAAAATAGAAAATAAATTAATAAAACTATTATAAACTTCTTCTATAAACTAAGGCAATATAAACATCGTTTAAATATGATTGTTGACCTTTTTGATGCAGAAAACAAATAGCGTTGTATTGTAGATCACAGCTGGTTAGTCTAACTTAATGTTCATTCAACAGTAGATCTATGATAGATCAATAGACATCTAGTTAAAACGGTGTCAACAACTATGATCCATACATTGAAATAAAATAGCAACAATACGGTATTTGAATGTACATCTTTATTCAAGAGATGTAAGAAATATAGTCACACATACGTTGCCAAACTAGATCTACTTTTTTGTTTTATTGTTTTGCTTTTAAAGTTTAGTTCGTGCTTTGCCTTCAAAATAATTAAATTCGAACTCAACTGATAAGATTTCTTAAGATGAAAAGTGCTTCGATAGTATTATGTTTCAAACATGGTATATCATGATTAATAAGCAGTACACCTTGTCATGTATATGTCAATAAATGCAAGGCTAATACTACATAGAAAGGATCGATTTATCATACATCATTTAACAAATGGACGATTGTGTTTGTCAAATGCAAAATTTGACAGCTTATATAATAGTTAAATAAGCATGTTTGTACAGCATGCATCAATCTGTCATTATTGTGTTTGACATTGTATCATTCATGGACACAGCACGAACATAAATAAATGGCGTCTTTTAAAATTAAATTTGATGAATGTTATTTAAATGGCACTCTATTACATAACTCCAACTGACAGTTCAACAATTCAGGTCATTGGAAAATTTCAAAATTATGTCATCGAATTAACTGTTTAATTCAAGAAAGAAATAAAAACAATAAAGACGAAGTCTTATAATGTAACACAAACTAATTTTCAACAAAGCTGTTAAGTTAGCAGATCATGTTAAACAAGACTATTTTAAATAGTTGTGGATGCAAACAGTAGCATAAATATTTTATGAACCGAAGTACTACTAACAAACCCAGACTACCATAAAAAAAACACAACAGGATAACACTATTTGCAATAGCTAGCTAAACCTATATCAACTAGCATTTACATACATGTGTACACGTCAGGTAAATACCATAGCATCACAGCATAATTATTATTGAATAACTAGGACAGCAACACGATGCTTTCATCCAAGGAACAGTGTTTTGTTAATGGAATGTGTCTTCAACATACATGGTGTCTCCATCTTTAAGTGAATTCTTCCGCAATTTGAATTCGTAAATAAACCAAATTATTTTTCATAGAAATTGTATGATTAACCAACAGTCAATGTGAACTAAATTTAATTTTTCGAATATTTTGATCATTTTTTTTTTTTCGCGTAAAAATGTTTTTTATAAATAATACCTTTTTGAAGTACAACTACACAATGTGTTTTTAATAAAAAAAAAAAACGTTTTATTGGTCACATCTTGTTTTCAGTTTGAACAAAGAGTAAAATCACTAAAATTTACCCATCTCTGTTCACTAATGTTAAAAACTTACCTTCAATTTTTGTAATTTCTATATGCCTTCACTGGGAATCGAACCCGTCCATGAATTATGTTACGTGTGACTAACATCAAAATATCGACGAAACCTCTGGGCTACCAATAGGTTTCGATTCAAATGTCTTATTTAGATATATAAATGAATATATGATATACATCGGTACAACGGACACACTGAGATTGTACGTTTATGTATGCAATAATAGGCAATCGTATAGTATGAGTTTGTAGCAGCGAGGTTTCATAGTTAAGCTAAATGAGTTAGAACTTTTCGGTTTACGTTCGAATCCATGCTTTTTTCCATATTCTCTAGTTTTCCTGTTTTTGTGTCTTGTTTTTTAAGTTACTGTGGATATTTTATTTCAAAAAAGCGAGTTTGATCTTTTATTTTCGGATCATTGTTGGCTATTCCACATGTTTAAAACAAAACTGTTTACATTCTAGGTGTCCATTTTTGTTTTATTAATTAATATAATATGATTTTATCTGTTTATCTGCAAATTTCTATGCTAGAAAATCGTGATGTGCCTAGAATAAGACTTCTCGTTAGAAATTTCGGACACATGTTTTATACATATGTATATACTATAATATTTGTTCTTTGTCAAGTTGTTGTCCCCGTCTTTGACACATTCCCCATTTTCATTCTCAATCTTATTAGAAATAAGATCGAATATGTCTCATTTTGTCAAAACAGATAATATTCAGATGCCTGATAAATGAAGATCTTTAAGGGCAGACGTGGTGTGTTATATTTGTATTGTTTTGACCATTTATTTGGGATATATACTTTATTGGTTTGCATCGATAGTCAAGATAACATGGTTATTTAAACTCACTTACAATACCTTCTAATTAAGAATAGGCTATAATTTTGAAAAGACATTAACACAATAGTTTAAGTTATAGATACAATGGATAAGCGTTGATTCATGAATAACAAACCATTCGCCCTCTGGGCTCATGGTTTCTTTATCAAGAATCAACGCGTATCAATTATATCTACATCACATAATCACAAAACAAAAGACAAGAAACTATATGCTATTGAAAATTTTGACTTTTTGGGGGCACAGCGTTTAAATCTGTATGTTACCATCTATTATTGACGAACCATTTCCCGTTGCATTGTTACCTAAACTCTTTGGTCAAACATATAAACATACAGATTTAACGGTGTGGTAATTATAAATCAAACATGTCTCTGCAGGGTTGTCAACATATCAGTTATCATAGCTGATACGCTGCATGAACTGAAAGTGGAAAGGTACCAGAATTATAACTATAGCATCGTTCTTATTATTTTCGGTACAGTTACGATTAATATACGTAGAAATCCTCAAAGATGAATAACCCCACCAGGTCTATCATATTGTTTTTGTTTAATGTTTTCAATGCTAGTTCGTCTCGTTTTTGGCCTACCAAATGCTTTAATTCAAATTTAATTTTAACACACATTGTGTGTAGGTGCAATGATCGTCTACTTTTTTAGGTTATAACTCGATATTTGATTTTTCTCAGCAAAAATGTCTTTCCAATATATAAAACAATGAACTCAAGGCAAGACAACTTAATAAAAAAGCAATACATAATACTTTGATCAACAAATGGACAATTTAGTTGTGAAATGGAAAAGTTGCCAGCTATAATAATACTTGAATAATCATAAGTGTTTAAACTGCATCATTATTTTTGCGACATTGTTTCACTCATGCGTACATCGAGAAAACAAATGGCGTCTTAAAAAGTATGTCTAGTGGTAAATGTCATTTAACTGACGATCGACTGCATAACTGTAACTGACAGATCGACATTTTTTTGAAAAAGGGGGAGGTGGAGGGAAAGAAATGTCTTAGCTGGCTGAAAGGTGAATATTATTTCTAATTGTATAATCTGGTCTGCTGTATAGTTTTCGTAATTGCAGTCATACCTAATTCATTTGTTAATGGTATTATCTTTCACACTAAACATATAATTTCATGTTGCTTGAGTGTCTTGCCAGTTTCCTGTCGTATTTATGTCATACATGCGTGTTATGTAATATAGAAGTCAGCATATTTTTTTTTCAAATCGGTTTTGAGTTTTTGAGAGGCATGTCATTGATTGATGTTCTTTTCTTGATTAAAGATGCAAATGCAATTAGAACATTTAAAATAAGACACAACATCCACCAAATGTTCCGAATAGTATGTGCTGCTTGATTAATTTGAACTTTAATTTAATGAAACACTGTGTAATTTCAACGGAAACTGTTTAATTTATATTCTGGAAGTTTGAAGTATTTCTAATAAATAGTACATTGTATAAATTTTCCTAGGAATAAACGATTATGGTTTTTAAATTTTGAAGGATGCAATATATTGAAAAATTAATATGTTAATTTCATGTCATTCTCTCGATTTTTAAAGTAACAAATTGTCATATTTCTCAATCGAAATTAAAAACTACAAAATTGATATCTGTGTAAGCCATATTTACGTAATTATATGTTTTAGATATCGTAAAAGAGGGACGAAAGATACCAAAGAGACAGTCAACTCATAAATCTAAAACAAACTGACAACGCCATGGCTAAAAATGAAAAAGACAAACAAACAACAGCACACATGACACAACATAGAAAACTAAAGAATAAACCACACAAACCCCACCAAAAAACTAGGAGTGATCTCAGGTGCTCCGGAAAAGTAAGCAGATTCTGCTCCACATGTGACACCCGTCGTGTTGCTTACGTGATAATAAATCCGGTAAATAGTCTAATTCGGTAGGTCACATTCATGAAAGGGAGGGGATTGTAGTTACGACGTAATGAACATATCCAATATCATTTGTGAAACGGTTATTCCATAACAGTCAACCAACTTGTGATGGCGTCCGTAAAATTTACGGAGGGATGATTTTAACTTAACCTTTTGAAACTGTAATCGTTATGTATACGATTTGTTATCACTTTCACCCGAAGAGTGAGAAAGAGTAAAAAAAACAACTGTACTCCGAGAAAAGTCAAAACGGAATGTTCCTAAAGAAATGTCAAAATCAAAAGCTCATTCACATCAAACGAAACCATTGCAATTTTGATACTATTGACATTGAAATGAAGTGTTGTCAAAGGCATCTAAGTTCATTTTTTGTTGTTAATAAGGTTGGTGCTGTCAAATTGTTTGATGCTTTATAAAGATTGCTTGTGGTTTTATCGTTTTGTTTGTTTTTCCTTGATTAATGGTTCTTGGTTGCCTCTATAGTAACCTACCTCATCGTTTATATCTTTGAATGAGGGAAACTTTCTGATAATATATTTCATCTTTATAAGTGAAGGCTTCTCGTGTTTCTGTAAAAATATGTTTGTCGGGTTCAAGGATAAGTCTTATGAATATATAATTAACAATACGCTGAGTTAATCGTACGTGATAACGTGATGATATTCTTCATCTGTTTGATTAGAATATCTTTAATATTGTTTATCATGCTTCATTTGTCTTCAAATTGAGTATAACTAACATTGTTTAACACTATCGTCAAATAACATACTTACATCGTCACGCATTTCGTGTATTTAGTTGGCTGAAATCGAAAAGTAAAAACAAACTACGAAACAATTATCACATTTATGACATGGTACAGGCGTTTGTTGACGCTTGACTTCTATTCAAATGATTCAAATGTAGCATCTTGCAATGTATTTCTACTTTAAAAATAATTGTCATGTTTATTTATGAGTAAGCATGCTGATATTATACTGGATATGCTGTTATATTACAATGAGGTGATGTGGTATGCTTGTTAATGGGACAACAAGTAACCCGAACTGAACTGAACTGTAATGCAAAGTCAGATATTTTGAAATGAGAAATGTAAACTTCTCTCCTTTCAGTTGTGGATATTTTCAGTCCTTAGGTCCTATAAAGGACAAGGTACAATAAGGGCCATTTTTGGCCCCCTCTCCAAATGAATTGAATTTTATAATTTTATTAGACTAAATATAGAAGCTTAAAAAAATGACAATTTTTTTTTGTAATTATCATTTGTTGGTTGCCTAGCAACAGATTTAAAATCTTCTATTTATGCGCTTTTTTTAACCATATTCATTAAAAATGTGTATTTTTTTATATGAATAAAAATGTATCATTGTACAATACATATATGGAAATCTCTAACTATAATGTCTCATTTATCTGAATTATTAAATACGAGTATTTATCATATCTTAGCCACCAGAATGACCCTTAGCAACAGCACTGTATACTAACCAACCACAGCCTTTAATATCTCTTCAAGGTTTATGCAACCCCTCATGTGTTGACCAAAGCTAGGTATCTATTGTTAGGTAGTTACATGATAGTTGTAAATAACTTACATTTTGTTAGCTTTTTAATGCTTAGAAACTACCTAGCAACCGTATCCATTGCGTAGCAACGACCTTTCTCTATATGATTTACTCTGATATTGTACATTTCTCATGTTAATTTGTCATCTATACGGTTTTGATATTTTGTAGATTTATCACTATCCAACTATGGATGGAAGAAGCTTGGTGTTTACTAAACGAAAAAAAAATCCAACCCCCCCCCCCCCAAAAAAAAAAAAAAAAAACAACCAACAAATAATAAAGTCTTACGAAAAAGTTAAAAAAAAAAAAAAATCAAAGTTATTATGACCCTCAAGGCCTTCTTATCATTATATCATAAGTATTATGTTAAGTCCTTGTACAATAGCAGTTAAGTTAAAAAAACAGAATGCATTACTAGAACTATTGATTTATTCAATGATCAAACAATTATATAAATAATGAAATAACAGGCAGTTTTCTTTGACAAAATTACACAGTGTTCGTGGAACCAATGAAAATCATCCTTTGTAAAAAGTTCCACTGCATATAGATGAAATTGAAATAGGGAATGTGCATGTCAAAGAGACAACAATCTGAATATAGAGTATAAACCGCCAAATAGGTATAACTTACTAGGTTAAGTATATATTACGCAGAAACGTGTAAAAAGCATCTTACGATATAGTGTTATATGGACAACAAAATGTACGCCATTGGTCTGAATCAAAACTGTCGGATGTCTCTATTAAAAGTGAAGGTAATTAGATAAACCTATCATAGTGCATAATCATATATCAACACATTTCTTTTTGTATATATGTACGTAATACCACATAAACAGGGTAATCTCCAAAGTGACCAAAGTCTTGTTTATTAAAGACACATAGCATCACACGTGATTATCACACGTCAATCAGCTCCAAGGAGGAAAAACTTTAACCAGATTTGCTGACAAGTTGTACCAAACTATCTTCTATTTCAGTATAATTGTAGTTCATTATTTAGATTTAAATATTGTTTAATGTAGAGTATGTTCAGTAAGAGCAAAAAGACTGATACCTAAGCTATGACTAAAACTCACGTGGATCTAACCTCGATGGCAATCATAACACATCTTTTTTTTATATATCTGACATGTGACTAAAAATGTGTACAAACACATTCTTATTCTTAATTAGTGAGCAGATAATTAACAGTAGAGTATGTACGATCAGCGAGAAAAAAACGTATTCAACATTAAAATCTAAAAGAATTCCGCAAGACAAGAACAATTTTAATCGGAGGCTGATCTCCGAAAAAAAATCGTTTGTTAATATAACAATGAAAAAACCCCACCCCTGTTAAATAAATTCACCATTTCTATGCATTTACATCTTAACGTCTGTCAATAAATATGAGTGTCAGAGATTCACTCCTCAATGAAACCGTCACTATCAGAATCGGAATCTGTTTCAAGTGGCACATCTTTTGCATTCAAAATTGAATCTGCATATTTACACGTGCTTGGTGTCTCTAGTTCCCACCTGCTATAACCAAGGTACCACATTGTAGATGCAATATGCGCACAACAACCAACCACCCGGGCGCCAACTTTACAGGTGCAATACCAACCAGTGACTTCATCTCCACTAAATTCAATCCATAGGCTGTACACTCTTGAGGACGAATGTCTGGATGTTAGTTTTACTCGTAATAGATTAGGACGGTCACGGCAAGTCTGGAGCATGTAATTGTCATCAGATAGATGGCTTTCTGTATATCTTGGGGCTTGCTTCAGTTGATATACTCCCATAGTAATATCTCTGATTTGTTGGAGAGTAAGTTTAGGAAAATCTAAAACGTTTTCCGTGCCGTTTACTTCAGAATAAATAGCCTTTTTGCGAATTAAATTATTGTCCTCGACATACTTCTGTACCTGGTTACCAAGCTGTGCTTTATCCAGCATAGTTTGGCCGATCTCTTCATTGCAAAAATCATTAATCAGTGGAGCCCGGAAGCAATTAATAAATGCAGAAACAATTCTGACAAAATCTCCAATATAGGGAACGAAGTGGTTTGAAACGACTTTGTCGAGAAAGCGCCACTGTTTAATGCGTCCATTGGCGCTTTCAACTACCCACCGAACTTTTGTTATAAGTCGTGAAGAATTTGCCTCCTCGGTAGTGTGTTGTTTTTGTCCCTTTTTGATGAAACAAGGCATCTCTACTTTCAAGTTCAAACTCTCAAGGAAAGCTTGAGCATCTCTGAAACCTCTGTCGACTACTAATACGTCATCGTCCTTTATCCATTTCTTTATATCTTCAGCATTGGTTTTAAATAAATGCTTGGTAATTGAGGCATCGTTGTTGTGGCCATTGGCATAATATGGCCCCAAGACACTCAAAATGTAGCCATCAGATCCAACTATAATCATGGGCTTGACTAAAGGTCGATTTTTGTGCATACTGTAGGTTTTCTTCTGGAACTTGTGGTATGAACATTTTTGTATGTATATGTATGTCCCATCTAGGATCAGAACAGCTGTGTCTTCATTGTTTCCTGTAAACAATGTTTTGGCAGTTGGAGTTGTATGACTCTGGGCAAAAACGGAATGACTCATATGGTTGAATCCTAAAAATGATGAACAAAATTTTTAACTAGAGATTCTCGAGCTGAGTGTACGGCTCGCCGTATATTGTAGGACTTAAGGCTGAAAAGAGTTCCCAAGATTGTGTTCGATAATCCAGTGCGTAATTTTACAAGGAGAATAGCAAGACATGTTCTTATTGAGCGTACTTCAGAGTTTCTTAAGTCTGTAACATGTGTGGCGACAACGTCAAACTGTTGTTTGGTGAGTCCAGTGAGATTAACAAAATCGTCATCTGACATAGCTATCTGGACATCGAAATTAAGTTTTCCAACATCTTTTAGCATTGACTTGGTTCTATCCAACAAGTTGTTTACATCCGTACGGTTGAAGAATGTCGACGAAGAAGTATGCTTTAATGCTTTCAGAGCCTCTTGCTTGAAGTATTTACCAACAAGGTGATCAGAACAACACCTACTGTTCGTGGAAATAAAGATGCCCTTGTCTATAAATGTTTGTGTCTTGGCTTCATTGGGAACAACAATAAGTTTATGCCTATTTGAATTCTGCTTCTTACAAACAATACACATACGGTGTGATTTTGTGGTAGAACATATTGGAAGTTGTATGGTTTTTGGACTAAGGACGCCTCCAGAGCTTGCTTGTTTTTTTTCATTGCTTTTATTTTTTTCTGCAACAGTCACATTGTTAACTAATTTGTTAGCCTGAATTTCTCGTTGAATTCTTGTTCTACATTTTAAGCAAATTGCGTCATGTTCGTACACATGTCTTTTTAAAATTGACTCTACATAGTTCCGTAATCCAGAATTAAATATTGCTCGTCGGTTTGTCTCTTTTAAATGCGTTTTCATACATATAATGCAACTGAAATTTCGTGGGGTAGGCATCCTCACAGCATTACCTAAAAATGAAAATGAAGGAGAAATTATTTTAATTATCTAATCAAAAATCGTTTACTCTAATTTAACCTTTATTTTTAGTTGTATTATTTATCTTCCTGTGAACCATAATGCAAAAAACAGGAGCAGATTAAGTCAGTTTCAAAAAAGAGGGTGGAAGTTGTTCATACCTCTTTTGACCCGGCTCGGAACAATATTTTCCGTAATATACCCATATCAACAGAAATCAAATGTATCTATACACAAGTATAATGACGAGAGCGTTATGCTATTATACAGTCGCGGTAGTTTGAATATTTAACAGATGGACAAGGTGAATGCAATATAGTTCCTCTTTTAGACCGGGTGTGATATGCTGTATAAGACTAATTGTATAGTGTCTAGTATGCCATACGAGATGCATATTCATGCAGCATATATTTAAACATGCAGTAACAGTCTTAGAACATTGTGATGTTTGAATGGTGGCTCTTATTGAAATTAACCCAACATTAAGTTTCCCTTATATCATTATTTTTGTTCATCTTTTCAATAGCAGATCACCTTCAATGCCGAATCATTTCAATCCAGCGGACACTTTTGCTTATTGTATGGTCTTGTGCCGAGAAGACCCTTACAACCAGTTTTGTTAAATATGTATAAAAAAAATAAAAAAAATAGTGTTGTATATATTTACCATTCCTTATGTTTCTTCATTCTTATCAATGTAAATACTGTAACCCCTTATGGATGTACCTGAAATAGATATCGAAATATATGTCTTATATATAATGAGCGGCTGCAAAATTATTTATCTTTATTAAACAGCCTTAAAAGGCTACATTATCTTATCTTGTAAAATATATAGTAAGGAGGCATCGGCTACAGACATGTATTTCACATTCTGAATTATAATACAATTGATAAAAAAGTGACCGAAGACTACAACAGTCATGCTGCTGATATCGAATTTATAAGAGCCAAATTGAAATATGAGAGAATTTTTTTTCAAACAAAAGTGATTAAGTATTAAGTCTAATAGTAATTTTTGGGGTCCTTTATAGCTTGCTGTTCGCTGTGAGCCAAGGATCCGTAACGCAGTCCGTACCTTGATCTATAATGGTTTACTTTTATAAATTGTTACTTGGATGGAGAGTTTTCTCATTCGCACTCATACCTCATCTTCCTATATCTATATATTATACATGTTTAACAAAATAACTATACCAATTTCGAAAACAGGCATACGAACGTCCATGAATTTCATTATGTGGTGTCCATGGTTTACATAATCAGGATGTCAATTCTATATCTGTAATAAGACAGAAAAATATATATTATATGAAACCTTGCGCATCAGGTCGTCCGAGCATTTGTGTAACGTTTAATTATGTTATGATATATGTATATATATTTATTTTTTCATTTTTACTTTAAAAACCAAGGGCCGGAAAATCTATCTTTAAAAACATGTTACTGTTATCTGTTGATAGAAGTTAAACCTTAAAATATTTCGTGTATGTCTGAAACAACTATGTTATATCCACAATTTATATATGAACTCCCTTTATAGCCGATTTCGTTGAGTGTGTAGGCAAAGGTAATATCTTTGGTAAGCTTGCTTGTTAGCTGAACCATTCAGTCATTATTAGGTCAGGTGTACTATCCTCTTTTCAAATGCATTGATCGTCCAAAAAAGGGGATTCAAACCCCCAGAACCCCCGCCCTAGCCCCTGGATCCGCCACTGTTACCTTTGGCTACACACTCAATGAAATCGGCTGTAATATTATTTCTTCAAATTACTTCTATTCAACTTCTCTCAGAGACGAAATCAAAAGTTCAATGTAGGATAAAAATTCACATAGTTTTTCCACTGATTCCCCCCCCTCCCCAACTCCCTTACCTTAATTTGGGGAAAATGATTGACCAATAGGGATACATGTTAAATCGAAGTCAAAGAAACAAAAATAGCAGCCATTTTATCATTCCCCAAGTTATTTGATATAAGTTTGCTATACTTCATTGATCTTTTGATGTCGTCCCATATTGAAAAAATGATTCCAAGGGCAAAAAAAATTAAACTTAGAATAAAAATCTGTTGCATACCATTTGAAGTGACTAAAACTTTATGTTTAGAAATCAGACTGAATTGCTGGCTATTATATCATGAACTCGAGCATTTTTCTGCTTTTCTTTCTTTTTTGAGAGAAAATAAAATGATAAAATGATACAAGTAAAAAAAAATGAAAAAAAAAATGATTATGGTAGTAATGAGATTCGAACGTAGGACGCCCGGACAAAAGGCAACGGTGTTCCCATTAGACTACGGTGTCATCATGACAAAGATAGTGTAAAACGACATACTTATCACTATTGTTTTTTTCTTTTATTTGTTATGTTCTCCGTTAATTCTATTTGTAGTCGAATTCATACGGAAATTGGAAATTATTTTACTTGCAAAAATTGTTAAATTTTCATGTTAACTCATAAGAAAAATCTCCGGTTAAGGATAAGCAACAAATGTTGTTTTCGGCGGTAGTCAATTTCTCAAAGTCGTCTGCAACCGGACCGATATTTTGTTCCCAATTTTCACATATTCTGAGTATATTTTTTACTTGAAACGAAAAAATTATTTAATCATTCAAACTCTTTGTAGCTTTAATTTATATCATGACTCAACCGGTCTCAGATACACATGAAAATGGCTGTTTATTGTGTGTGCCAAATGCCGATGATACGTTTTCACCATTTGTTTGTTGATCCAAATTGGATAAACAAAATCTAGATTGATAAAAAGAAAAAAAATACAATTTGAAGAATGATTGCCAAATCTCAAAACTAAAAACCTCACCTTTGGAAATATTCTTGATGTAGTTTGTGGTGTCTGGTAATCACAGCTGAATGCGGAGTTTTTCAGCCCTTTCTCCGATTTCGTTCCGAGTTTACTATTACGGCGAAGTTGTTGTTTTTTTAGGAGATAGTTTTATTCATATTTGAAGGCCTCCGCCAACGTGAGCCAAAAGTTTCTCTTCATTATCAGAAAATTCTGTTTGAATGCTATCCTTATCACCATTCTTTTCTGTGGCTCACGTTGGCGGAGGCCTTTAAAAACGAAGAATTTCAGTCCAAAAATCAACATTTTGCTACCTTTTGGTGTAATTAGATAACTTTAAGCAACCCAAAATCAGATTTCTGCTTTACCAAAAATTAAAATCTGCATGAGCTTCTAAAGAACAGATATATGCAAATTATTTTTGATTATAATTTCGTTTATTTCATGATGAAAAAAAAAATGACAAAAAAAGGGGCCAAATACGGCCCTTAGTGTACCTTGTCCTTTGTATCCGTTTTAGATATTCAAATATTGGGTCTTCTAGCATCACTGAACATGCTGTAGAGACATTTCGTTTCAAAGTGTACCATTGATATGTTAGTTACCTGATGTATATCTAATTTATACACATTAATATTTAGACGTGTAATATAAAGCTTTTAAGCATAATCCTAATTTACTCAGAATTCATACCTGTTTGATTTCATTCTATTAGCCTAATTTACCACAGAGTAAACAAATAAGACTCGGTAAAAATGAAATTGAGAAAGCATCTTGTACAACATGGATAATTTTCAAGCGAGACAGACATATTACAATTCTATTAATTACAAAATGAACTTGTACTGCTATCAAAGGTGGATTGCTATGAAAACAAAATCATTTCAATACTGGTAGCTATGTTTTTTTTACTATTGATTGGGTTCATGGTTTGAGACAAATTTATTAATTTATATTTTAACAGATATAAACAAATAATTTACATCGAAAGCTATATCATTTGTTCATTATCAATTTTGTGTGTAACATTTGAATGTTGTGTCGTTGTTCTGTTATATTTAATGCGTTTCCTTCAGTTTTAGTTTGTTTCCCCGACTTTGTTTTTTGTCCATAGATTTACGATTTTTGAACAGCGGTATACTACTGTTGCCTTTATTTGTAACATTTTCTAAAGGTTTTGAATTCATTTAATGATTACTTTTTGTTGAGTACAATAATTCTTTAACTTGTAAAAATAGATAGCCCTACTTTGTAAAAGTACGACCCCTTAGGTTAAGCATGCATAGTAATCTAATCCATCGACAATACGCAGAACTTGATAACAGTATATCTATTCGAGTGATATACTTCATTAAAAATAAGAAACTGAAAGACAAATACAAAAAGGAAAAAACATAATAACAGGCACAATCAAACTTTATCAATCAAATGTTATAATAAAATGGAAATGGGGAATGTGCCAAAGAGACAACAACCCGACCATAGAGCAGACAACAGCAGAAGGTCACCAACATGTCTTCAATGCAACAAGAAATTCCCGTACCCAGGGCGTCCTTCAGCTAGCCCCTAAACAAATATATACTAGTTCAGTGATAATGAACGCCTTACTTAACTCCAAATTGTACACAAGAAACTAAAAGTTAAAATAATACAAGACAAACAAAGGCCATAGGCTCCTGACTTGGGACAGCCGCAAAAATGCAGCGGGGTTAAACATGTTTGTGAGATCTCAACCCTCCCCTATACTTCTAGCCAATGCAGAAAAGTAAATGTATAACAATACGCACATTAAAATTCAGTTCAAGAGAAGTTCGAATCCATGCAGGTTTCAGAATACATGTCCGGATGTAGATGAATCGCGCGTCTGGCGTAGGAATTTATTATCCTGGTACTTTTCATAACTATCTGAGTGAAAAGTATAATTGGACCTCGCTCTTCTATATATTATACACTTTAGTGAGTTCCTCTTAACCAGATTGAAAAACAACAATTATTAATGTTATTTCAAACTCCTTTCATAGTTCACTGACAGCAGCAACCTTTATCGCATCTGTGAAGACAATTCGTTTCAAGATTTACCATAGAGAGATATTTTTTCTTGACACTTTTATCATATCAGAGATACAATTGTCTGAATGACCATTTATAACACCTATATACTAAGATAAAGATATGTATTTCCATATTGTCTATAAATGAAAGAACATTATTGCTGATACGTTCATTTAATATGACTGGCGTTTTATTGTACACCATATCTCATAATGATCTGTTTTGTTCTGACATCTTTACTGTTATAGATAATTTCAGACAGACAATAATCTCTTCAAACATCATAAAAAGTAAGTCAATGAGAAAGTATATTAAGAGTAAGTACAATTTGTAATATCTATATTGAAAAGTAGCAAATGTCATGCACATTTACTAAGTAAGCCGAGTTATTGTTCAGTCTGATGATTGTTTTTATTGCGTTTACAATGTACTATATCATTTAATCAAAGCCTACGTATCTTGGATGGGCTATTTTTATTATCATTGAGATGCTTAAACCTTACAAAGATGTATTTTATGCAAATGTGTACTCTTCATATTATACATGTAAACAATAATGTCAAATGCATAATCCTATGAATATGTATCAACAAAACACGATACCAAAGGTTACATTTATATCCACAAAAATGTCAACCCCGGATGAGGTTTATCTGCCAAAAGTACGATTGAAACTGTGTACTATGTGTTAGCACAGTATGCATCTTCTTATTTTCTTCATCAATTGAACTCACAAGTAAAGTCAGCAGTCGTATACCGCTGTTCGAAATTTATAAATTGATAGAGAAAAAAACAGATCCGGGTTACAAACTGGAAGAGAGGGAAACATATCAAATATAAGAGAACTACTATACAAAAGAAACACAACATTGAAATGTAACACACACAGAACCGAACTATAATGTAACAATGACCATTTTTCTGACTGAGTACAGGACATTTCAAGAGAAAAAATGGTGGTTTGAACCTGTTTTTGTGGCATGCCAAAGCTTCCTCTCAATACGCTTCCATAATTTGACCAATCACTTAATACGTCTTTTTAGTCAATTAGTCCTTAATATTTAATAGTACAGGACTTCGCAAATAAGTATGATGAATTAAAATTGTATATGTTTGGATTTGATATCGAATAGGAATCAGTGTTAATTTCATCGTATGAATGGTTTAAATACAAGAAATCTTGTATATTTGATAGATAAGTATTTCATTTGGTTCTTTTAACAGTAATAATAAGCTGTATTGTAATGTATGTATACAAATAACATACTATATTGGTCCCCAGGGAGACAAGCGATTCCTATTTAACATGTTTAAGAATTTAAAACATCGTGCCCATTCCCAGATAGTATTCATTTCAAGATTAATGTAAACCAAACCATATACCAAAAGAATATGATCTTCATCTTTCAGATTAATTTGCATCCCAAGTTTCAATTTACTCCACGAGTTACGTGCAAAATACAATGTAGGAATTACTTCGTCTTATTTATAGGGATATGATAAACCTTAAAATTACTGCTGGATGACAATTCCCTTATTAAACTGTCTGTATTATGACAACGTTCTATATTTAAGTAAGTCTCTTGAAGATACTTTGTTTATCAGTATTTGAGGAAAACACGTTTTTTGTTATCCATTGGTTTGTTGTGTTTGGTTATAAAAGGTACCAGGATTATAATTTTGTACACCAGACGCGCGTTTCTGTACATGAGACTCATCAATGACGTTTCGTCTACGTAAGACTCATCAGTAACGCGCATATCAAAATATGTACAAAGCCAAACAAGCACAAATTTGAAGAGCATTGAGGATCCAATATTCCAAAAAGTTGTGTCAAATACGGCTAAGGTAATCTATGTCTTGGATAAGAAGTCCTTAGTTTTTTCGAAAAATTAAAGTTTTGTAAGCAGGAAATTTATAAAATTCCCACATTATTGATATTCATGTCAACACTGAAGTGTTGAATACTGGGCTGGTGTTACCCTCGGGGACGAAACTTCCACCAGCAGTGGCATCGAACCAGTGGTGTAAATAGTTATAAAAGGTACCAGGATTATAATTTAGTACGCCAGACGCGCGTTTCGTCTACATAAGACTCATCAGTGACGCTATGGAATGTGCCATTGTATTATTATCTGTCTGTTTTGAATTGTCCTTGGCTTTCATTATTTTAGTGATACCACTTTGGAGTTCAGTATTTTAATAATAGTATTTGGAGTTCAGTAAAATAGTGATACTGCTTTTTGTTATAATTTATTTCACATATATTATTATAAAGTGCATAACATTTTCTAGTCTGTTCGTCTGTTTGCCTGTATTTTAGTCTCGCCGTATATCTGTCAGTATATCCTTCATACATAAACTTAAAATACCAGAAGTATGAGCACATTTTCTGAAGTATTTGGAAGCCTTTCATGGATTTAAGAATAAAAAAACTAAAAATTTTAGTTAAAAAAAAAACATCCCGAACAAAGTAATCGGACAATTTATAATGAATTTTTGTAACGGAAACAGTTTGATGTCTTGGCATTTACCTAGTTTGTATTTCAGGTTAATTCTCGACAATGACCCTATATATAACCTTACAAATTTTGCAATTAACAACATGCACAAGGTGATTGTTTATTTTCTGAACATGATGAATGTTGTGTATATTTACGTTTCGGTAATTATTTTTTTTTTCAAGAACTTTCTACATTGACGTACTAAGATGTATATTATTTGTGTCAACCACAAAAATCGTATACGACTAGTTATACCAATCAATGCTGGCCTTTTTGCTATTATTATTTTTGTTAAAAGTATACTCACAACAGATGTATAACCCACAAATTCAGGAACATGGTGTCTCTGTTAGTCTCGTATGTTTTTTATTGCAAACATGAAAACAGGGCAAAAGACATAATGACACAGTAATTAACAACTTAAGGACACCGTACAGCCTACAAAAAAGGGCAAAGTCAATACCTCAAAGTCAGCTATAAGAGACTCCGTAATTACAAATGTAAACCAGTTCAAACGAGATAAACTAACGGCCTCTTTGTGGACATCAACACAACAAAAACAAATATTTAATACAGCAACAAACGACAACCACTGAAGTACAGGCACCTAACTTAGGACATACAAAATATATTAATTACAGTTTACTCATTACGAGAATACAGTTTTGTATTACACAATCCACAAGATATTTCGAGATTGAAAATGCACAAGACACATTCAATATAAATACTAATCTAACGTGTTTTTCACATGTTATGTTTCAAAACATGCTTCTTAAAACTTTCATAACTGAAGATAAGGATGGATCACAAACGAAACAGTTACAAATCTATTTAACCAAAATATTTCACAATACTAGCGAAATTCATATAAAGTAAAACAAAATCTCGATGAACGGCTACATCTTTCCTTTAAGATAACGTTCTTAGTCTTACATACCAAAATTTTGTTTTAGAAATCTTGCTTCTTACAAAAAATGTATACCTTGTAAAGGGAATATGTTATGCTTCAGCTTGTATACAAGACAGTTGAAACTCGGTTGAAGAGACCGATTTGATTGGGTAGAACTTCACTGAAACCATACAAAGTCGAAAATACTTGTCGTATGACGTAGACTGTTCTCTAATTTCTATACATACAATGCGTTATTGTCAGATGATAATGAATCATTTGCCTCATGTATGTTTAACACTACACAGCTACTTTTGCATAGGTACTATTTCTGTACTAAAAAAATGCAGTCCTGGAAATTTACATAAACACTAAGAGTAAGATTAATTTTGTAATTAAAGTTGCTCTGAATCATTTGGAATACAAATTATTTGTGTTGTATTTCTTTGATGCAATCTATTCACAATGCCTTTCATCTTGAAGTTTATAAAATGTTTTGCTTTTAAAAAAGTAGTTATCTTAATGAAGTTGTTTGTTAATGTTAAACTTAATTGAACCGCTAATTTGAAAATAAAACGATTGTTCCACCAGTGAAATAGAATAAAGCCAAAAACACATTGATTTATTTCGATAATTCTTATTAAAACCATCATATTAAATTCTCTAGCTTGTTTCAATTAGTTTTCAAGATAATAATTTGCCCACTATCTTGTTTTCCAGTCCTTGATTGGATGTTTGGAGTTCGCTCTCATCCCATATGGTATTTACTGACCCCATATATTTCGTAATAGGTTTTGATTTGATGTTCTTAGTATTCTTTGTTAACCTGCATGTTAATTCTTGTTTGTATAGACTCATAGCAAAACTAACGCTGCCCTAATCATCATTAATAATTAAACTAAAAGTAAAATTTTATTTGATTGTAGTTGGCGTTTGTCAGTTTGTTTTAAATATCTTTATAACGTTAAAGTAGGCAAACAGCGAGTCCTTTGAAATCATTTGTAAATAAGTTCACAGTTTGTTAGACATACAGATAGATAAATAGATGGATTAGATAGATAGATAGATAGATAGATAGATAGATAGATAGATAGATAGATAGATAGATAGATAGATAGATAGATAGATAGATAGATAGATAGATAGATAGATAGATATACAGATAGATAGATAGATAGATAGATGGATAGATAGATAGATAGATAGATAGATAGATAGATAGATAGATAGATAGATAGATAGATAGATAGATAGATAGATAGATAGATAGATAGATAGACAGATGGATAAATATTCAAATCAACATGACAAGTCCGTTAATGTACATGAAAGTTAAATTTTCAGGGTTAGGCGTTAAATTTTCAGGGTTAGGGCGTATGAGACTTTCATCATTAGCAATAATAGTATTACCAAGACAATACTGTAAATCAAGCTTCACACAATGTGTGTAGTTTTACTATCTATATACTGTCAAAGTAAATATCAAAAGTTTTTATTCTATCATAATTTCTAAACTATATTAAGGATTGTGATTATATATTCATTTGGAAATTATTTTATGATATGTTATACAATCTCTTTTTTTCCACCAATGTACAATATCGCTATAACTAGTATTATGTCTTCGTTGTTGAAGCCAAACACCCTTTTGTATATATGTAACAGGTGTAACCGATTGCTTATCAATTGCCTAGCACTTAGTAGATATATTATATTCTACTAGCATTCCGTTTAAATCGTGTAGTGCCCGTCGCTTGTAATTTGAATAACTTATTTTGTATTTGAGAACTGTCTCCGATCTTTTTATGACTTTGAAAGATAATTATGTCTGCTATGACATTAAAAATAAAGGAAATGAAATTATAAAAACTCAAATCAAACAAAACTCCAGGAGGATACGAAGACAATGAACTATGATGATAAATATAATTACAGATATTCTGGTCTGGGTACAATAAAAGTTCAAAGGCAAATCACATAGACACATCGTAATCACCGCTTAAGTCGCTTCTAGTACAATGTAATATCATGGCAACATAATTATGTTCTATTGATATAATATAATTACACATGTGGTTAAAATATTCTTGTCAGAACTTTGTATCAAGTAAAATTGTGGTCAGGGTACATCCAAAGTATCAGAATTTATTTAGTTTCAAATACAAAATACTTGTTACTAAATAAACAATAACTCTCCGAATTAATGCAGTATCAAATGTGTTAACGGTTTATTAGATGGTATTGATAATCTTATTGTTTGAAGGCTAAGTGCATAGATCACCCCTAAATGACGAACGGGCTGACTGGTCTGTAATAGAATATTGACCTACATTGCATTCATACCCATATACTTTTTTTCAATACTTATACCATTAAAACTAAGCCGTTAATTTTTGCGTAAACATTTCATATATATAACAATTGTGATGTTGTTTATTTCGTTTGCGCCATGATACTATTCTATATAACAATGTGAAGCTTATATTATAAAAAAAAGAAACAAAAAGTAAAATACAAGTTATAGCCTAATCTTTTTTTTTTTCAGGTGACTGGCGCAGTTTTAACAATTTGGTATACATGTATAACACTTTCATACTTATAAATATTCCATTTTTTCCTTTATTCCTGATGTAAAAACACCATTTAGTATAAACTTGAGTGTGTTGATGTTCTTTTTTTCATTTTAAGATCATGAGTTTCAATTCTATTCATTAAGAATCAGAGGACCCGCATGGTAAGGCGTTAAAACTCCTTTCCTCCTATCAAATCAGATCAAATCTTTATTTTATTTAATTTATTCAAACCCTATATATCTGTTTGTTATCCTAGATAGACGAACATGATATCGTTTTTGGTTATTTATTGAATTTATTTCATATCACAATACATGTAAAACGTAATTTACTCGTTTTAAAAGATTTAATCAACACAGTTGAACTGCGTATGATGGGTATACAACAATGTCATTGCATCATTGAAAATAAATGACAACACAATTAATATAGAAAAAGAGTTCGGTTGTGTGAGTGTATTTTGAATTGATATACATTGACTTTTAATATGCAAGGTAGTTGTATTAAACACGCGTCAAAGGTACCAGGAGTACATACAAACACATATTTCGTCTAATGTGCATGTTTGAATTCAAAGGAAAGTCCAATATACTTTTCTTTTAGATGAAGTGTTGTAGTGAATCTAGAAAAATGATTCCGGTAAAAGATCAAACTTAAAACGTCATAAGAAAAACGAACTTTACTGATTATACACAATGGTCTTAAAGAATAGATTACAGGTTAAATAATATTCTTTGTGTGTGTGTCTTTGTAGATTTAAACTTTTACTGTTTGGTTATTTCTATTTGACGTGGCTCGGTACTTTTACATCCCGTCATTGTGTTCTTCTGTTATTATCAGTTTTTATAGTCTTGTCATTCGTTATAGCTAATGGGGTTTATCTATATTTCTAGTGTTTATCTTTGTTGATATATTAGCTTGTTTTCATAGAGATGCAGATTATAACACAATGTTGACTGCTGAACCCCTGTTTTTGACATTTTTTACCCTTATGTTTGTTTGCTTTGGTCAAACATCTTTGCAAGAAAATAGAGTCTTATGCGACAGATCAATGTTTTCTAGATTTGTCGTCCTTATATCTTACAATATTGAAAACTCGTACAATACTCTCATATGCTGAATAGGCTTGCTCTATACATAGTCTGACAATATTTTTATAATGATGCTGATTGAGCCGCATATAGGATGTCTCATTTTTGTTCTTTGCTTCAAAAGTTCCTGATTATCTAGAAAAAAACTTCAGTAAACAAAACAGAACCTTATGATACAAAATGAAACACTGTTTATAAAACTAAAACGTGGAACTTTCCGCAGACTTTTATTGACAACAATAATGCAGAATCAAGCTTACTATTTATAAGGTTAATTGGAAAATATATGACATTTGTATTGATAACAAACCTAATTTGACTTGTTGGCTAAACCTCCCACTCAAAGTAAAGTTGTTATGTATACATAATTAGGAGATTAACCTAAAAAGGGCGCAATTTGTCACATGACAAAAATGTATATGCAGCAGCCAGACTGTGTAAACATATATTACATACAAGCAAACACAACTGATTTGTCAAATCTAATCTAAAAAGCAAATTGCTTTGCCTAAGTTGCAAACGATAATGATTGTCAAGGTATAAGGAAACGTACATTCGTAATCATTTTTCTTCCAATAAAACACAAATAAATGAAGAAAAAAAAACCAAACATACCAGTGTTAACACAATGAAAACATCATTTGCGTTTGATTCATACCTATTGAACACTTCCCATCAGAAACACTCAATGTATTAAAAGGTACCAGGCTTATAATTTGATAACGCCAGACGCACGTTTCGTCTCCATTAGAATAATGCGTAACGCTTGGATCGAACTAGTTAGTAGACTAACCAGTATAAAATTGAAGAGCATTGAGGACCAAAGATTCCAAAAAATATTCTGCCAAATACGGCTAAGGTTATATATCCTAGCGATAAGAAAATCCTTACTATTTGGAATAATTCATACTTTGCAAATAGCGAATTTATAAAACAATTACCAATTCATTCATTGTCATTGATCTTCATATAAACATTAAAGTGCTGACTACTGGGCTAGTAATACCTTTTGGGATAAAAACGTCCATCATTAGTGGTATCGACACATTGATTTAACAAATTATCAAAGGTACCAGGCTTATACAATGTTAGTTGATGCAACGAACGCGCACGTACACACACCAATTGAGGTAAAAGATAAGGGAAACAAGGAAAGTACACAGAATGTTACATAAAAACTTAATTACACCATGCATACATTGTGAAGTAGATACTGCATATATTTTAATAGATATTGTTGAAAAAAAGAACGAAACATTGTTTGTCAAAACTATGTTTCATTATGTGTTTGGCCATGACGCCGATTAGATTGTCATCAGTCATATTAACATTTGCAATCAAGTATTTCCCCCCAAGAGTGATTGGGAAATAGAAATATGGTCACTTGGTCTTCTACCATCCGGCAGTAAAACGCTTGCTGAAGTGGGCGTCCGTTTGGCTGTGCGGGATGTATCAAGTTCGCAGTCATGTCTAGTCAGATTGGGGACGTTAAATCCGATGTCTTGTGTAGACAGATTGCCACTCTCTTTGCACGTTAAGAACCCTTGCAACAACTCGTTGATGGGTCCGTAGATGGCCTGTTGCAAGGCAAAATTTCTGTCCCTAGCCAATAAACCCTTATTTTCCAGTGGCAGTTAAAATTTCCCCGACCATCATCCCAGATGGCCTCTGTGACAGGATCTACCTATTGTATTTATTGTGAACTTGTTCTCGTCCTGAATATGCATGAAATATTTGCCACTGGACGTTAAGCATCCAACAATCAATCAATCAATCAATCAATCATTTATTGAATACATAAGAAATGTTTACTTCATATGCGTGCGCAATTGCAGTAATGCAGTTTAGCTTTTCTGGTGATGCGAATTTTATTTTGTCTTCTTGTTCATCGATTATGGTACTGAGATGGCTGATGGTGTCGAAAGCGAGGCTTACGAGACAGGCGAAGCAGTTTTCTTATTTACATTTGAAGGATGACCTACCAGCATTTAACATTAGATGATCTAGCTTCGTTGATCTTCTTGTTGATATCCCTGTTGATATATGTTTAATTATTTCATTTCTTTTTTCATTGTTTGTTTTCAGGGTGCATAGTTCGATTTCACATAAATTTCGATGTCCAATACATTTCGTTCTGCCGAAGTTGATCAATTTTCTGTTAATGTAAAAACTAATGTTATAAACTGTTCTTTTTTTTCTAAAAGGATCGCATCTTACTGATTTTTCTTTATATCTGAGACGTTCTGTGGTCCTTTTTTTTAACGATCATCTAACTCAAGAAAAAAAACAAGATTAAGAAAATTAACAATAGGAATTGTCAGTACAATTAAAAAATAGAAAGATATCATCTCTAGGTCAACCTGCGGTCACCATTTATATACATATGTCTAGTTCACACCAGTTTGACATTAAATAACCATAGTCCAGACATATCTTGAATATCGGCAAATGTACATATATGCAATGTAATGGAAACTAATGTGTTTTTCTGTATACCTTTGCCCAACTTAGGTGATACCAGAATAAAATGATAATATTAACATATACATGTATATCATCATTAGATGCTTTGTCTGATTCTCTGAAGAACAGATCAGAAGAATGTCTATAAATAGAATAAGCCTTATTTCATTGTATCTTATTGACTTCAACTTTAACATAAGATATAATGAAATAAGGCTTAATCAATTTGCTATAAGATGCATATCAGACTGCATTAACATTTTTAACTTAAACGTAATCTGATAAGTTTGTACATAAATAAAGTAGATTCCTCCAAAATTCTATTTATAGACATTCTTCTGATCTGTTCTTCAGAGAATCACACAAAGCATCTAATGATGATATACATGTATATGTTAATATATATCATTTTATTCTGGCATCACCTAAGTTGGACAAAGGTATACAGAAAAACACACAGTTCGACAAAAAATTTCATAGATTTTGGTTCCTCATTGGTTCGTATGTATGTTCGAGCGTCACTGCATGTTTTGTAAACAGAGTACGTGTTTGGCATACACAATTAAAAGTCTGGTATATTTTAAATCTTATCTTCCATAATAAAACTTAGGCAGTTAGTTGTTTTCGTTTGAATTGTTTTACATCTATTTGAAAATTATATATCTATAGCACCAATCAAATGAAATGACATTCTCCACTGAATTCGACAAGCTATTTCATCAACGACACTATGTTTCTATAGTTTGTATCCATGTCTTAAAATGTCACCTCTCAGCACTTAAGAACTAAATCTGATGTTAAGATATTCAATACACGGAACACTCTATACATTCTGCTTTAATATATTGTGTCTGAAGTCTAATGGCATGCTATTAGGCATCTTTTTGTGTTGTTATTCCGAAAAGTCTAATGCCAAGAACAATCTCGGACAGACAGTAATCTCTTCAAACATCGTTTTATTTCGGTCAACTGGCAAGTATAGGTTTCGACATTACTTTTTATACCATCTATATTGACAGTAACGAAGCTTTTATACTGTTACGTAGTTAGGAGCCAAATTGTTAAGTTCGATTACTGTTTCAACATTTTCTAACGATCTTTTAGAGTACATACAATCTAACTGTCTTTCATCTTGTAACAGTATTAAAACATTTGGCTTTTCTACTCTGTACACTAGTATTCCACATTCCAAACTAAAAGACAAATTGAAAGAGTTGGTATTGCTTTGCATCGTAAAAAAGAATGGCCAATGTAGATACAAGTATCTTGTCTTAAGGAGGGATAAATCCTACTTTGTAAAGGATCACTCTGATTCGAACAAAAAATTCTCTGAAACTGATATTATCAAGATGCTTGATTTCTTGATTGACAACATATTTGTTACGTTCGGAGGACGTGTTTTTCAACAGACTGTCGGCATTCCAATGGGAACAAACTGTGCCACTCTACTTGTCGACTTGTTTCTTTATTATTATGAGGCTGACTTCATGCAGGCACTTCTTAGGAAGAAAGATAAGAAGTTAGCAATATTCTTTAACTCTACTTTTCGCTATATAGATGATGTTCTTTCACTAAATAATTCAAAATTTGGTGACTATGTGGAACGCATCTATCCAATCGTGTTAGAGATAAAGGATACTACAAATACAATTAAGTCGGCCTCATATCTTGACTTACATCTAGAAATTGACAATGAGGGTCGGTTGAAAACAAAAGTTTACGACAAAAGAGATGATTTCAGCTTTCCAATTGTGAACTTTCCATTTCTAAGTAGCAACATTCCAGCAGCAGCACCTGCATACGGGGTATATATCTCCAAATTGATACGATATTCCCTTGCTTGCATTTCCTATCATGATTTTCTTGATAGAGGTGTGTTGCTCACAAGGAAGCTATTAAATCAAGAGTTCCAAATGGTGAAGTTGAAATCATCCCTTCGTAAATTTTACGGACGCCATCACGAGTTGGTTGACCGTTATGGAATAACCGTTTCACAAATGATATCGGATATGTTCCTAACGTCGTAACTACAATCCCCTTCCCTTTCATGAATGTGACCTACCGAATTAGACTATTTACCGGATTTGTTATCACATAAGCAACACGACGGGTGCTGCATGTGGAGCAGGATCTGTTCGTGTTGTTTATTCTTTAGTTTTCTATGTTGTGTCGTGTGTGCTGTTGTTTGTTTGTCTTTTTCATTTTTAGCCATGGCGTTGTCAGTTTGTTTTAGATTTATGAGTTTGACTGTCTCTTTGGTATCTTTCGTCTCTCTTGTATAAATAAGGTCATACAATTACCAGATATCCTTTTGTATGACAGACAATATAATATACTAGGTCCCTTAAATTGGAGCATGTTATGCAAATGAGTTATATAAAATAGCTAGTCTCACTGTATGTCGTTAAAATATTGACATCAGTTAAAAAAAAGATAAGTCAAAACACAAATACTGATGGAGTAACAAGGAATAAAGTCTTGCAAAACAAAACAATATTCAACCATATTTACCCGAAGTAAATCAACACAGAGGCTCATCATAATATAGACAGCATCTCAATTCATAATGTATTTTGTCGCCGTTATATATTTCACACGCATATGTGTATTTAAATTTGATTTAGAATTTACATACACACATATGTCTTGTATCACTTGTATAGACTAAACATAAAAGTTCAAATGACGAATCACTAGCCTGTAAACACTGATGCTGTGAGTTTGAATTCTGCACATACAATCTGACATCTACTTAACAGTTAATTAACTAGGTTTGTCAGTGTTCCTGTGTGAAATCTGCTCTCACCGAGAACTAACCACTATCAGATAGCCTAAAGTGCTTAAGGTTGTGTTAATCAGCAACACATCAATTAATCAATTATTAATATCGATGTTTATTGAATTTAAGGTGTGTTACGCTATGATGAAATACTAATCCTGTTAATTTGACAGTTCCTTTCAAAGAAAAAATGACTTTTATTTGATTTTCTGCGAATACATTGCACACGATGTCTGTTCCTTTTAAGACATATGTTTTCAATTAAATAGACAGATCGTGCAATTGCAAAGGCAGTATTTAATTTCAAAATTATTGTTAAAGCAATCCTGTACTATGCGAAGATTTTTACCATAAACCTTAACATCGATAAGATTCATTTTACATCCAATTTCTGTTATATTACAAAGGACAGGTGTAACATATAACGAAATAGGTATATCGCCTCAGTTGTTGTGAAACGCTAGACTTTTAAAGTATATCTAGAATGCAAGTTTCTGTAATATTAGTATCATTATTAATTCATAACAACTTTGTCCCATGGTATTGATCATTTCAAATAATTCGTGTCCTATCAAAAGTACATAATTATCCTTAACTGAAATCAAACAAAATTCGTAAGAAAATACAAAATTTACGAAATCAAAGGGCAAAATAAAAAGTAAATTAATATAGTCACGACCAAAGGTATATAAAGTAAAATGACACCGACACATTAAATATTACCATCACGAACCCAACCGTAAATAGAAGATGACAGTATTTTTTTTTAAAGATTAAAGACTTAATGTGAGATGCAATTTTGAACAACATATTATTCATTTACTGTCGGCATGATGCTGTACTAAAAAGATAATTAAACTCATATAACCTATACTCTATAAATCGTATAGGAAAATCAGGTATGCATGTATTCAAAATAGTTTACTACATTGAGCTGATTTATCTTTGATATTTCATGGTCAATTTAGTCGTATCATTGACTTCTAGTCTTATAAATCAACTCTATGTGACTGCCATCAGAAAACCAGTTCCGAATAACTTACTTTGATATCAGAAACAAATACAATGAACATTATAATAAGGAACCACACATCTGGGATTATATCCGGCAAGGTTATGAACTGTTCGTTTATTGCTTTGTGTTTAAAATTACGCTGGGTTGTGTTTGTGACTCGATGGAATTATCTTGGGACGTCTAGGACACATTGAACATAACCTTTTTTGGGATAATTAGCCATGCGTATTGGTAAACTGATTTGTATAATGGTTCTTTACAGATTATAAACTGAGAGATGTGGAATTATTTCAAACGCGACAGCAATTCACTAGAGACAACATTATAAAGAACTCTGGATCACCGTTCGGTTCTGTCAAGGAGTCAAAATTATACCGCAAATCAAACAATGAAAAATTCAAAGGATAAATGCAGTGGAATTTAAAAGCAAATAATCTAGTTAACTGTGTCTATTCATATAATACGAATTCCCTTAAATGTTAATACATGCATTTCTCAATATATTTTTAGTTATTTCAACAGCCTTAGTTTGATTGATACCTCGGACAGTGTACACTAAATCCCAAAAGGTACCACGAATACTGTAGCCCGGTAGTTGTACTTAAGTACTAATCTGTCAATTCAACTATTGTTCAATCAAAATCAATTGTTTCGACAGTTTTAAAATCAATTGAATGTTATGTTTTGTACGCGTGTATGCATATGTTTAGCGTTCCGAAATCCTGTCGTGATATGCAATTGACAGAAACAAATCTGAACCATACACACACTTAATGTTGCAATGTCTAGGATACATAATGTGATATATATGTAATGTTCAAATAGAACTACATTTGTTTGAAAAACACCTGTTTATAAATAAAATGATAATTAACATTTAAAAAAATAGAAAAAGTTTCAGAACGGCTGTATATAATTTTTATTCAACTAACCAACGATTACATTTCAAATGGTTTGCCTGTTGAAATGCAGTGATTTATTAGCAGAACTGTGAAAATAATTCTCATTAGCTGTCATACATGTCATAGACACTGATTTATCTATCAACCTAAAGGGTGATAAGCCATCAAGGTTGTATGGTTGTCATAAATACGTTGGTTCTAATTATGACAGAACCTGATGAAACAGTTATGTTTATACGACTTTCTATTGTTCTTATCATCTATGGACAGTAACCGGAGATAATGAAAAATGTCGGCTTGCTTAAAGAATGTACCAACCAAATGTCAAACAGCTAACTGTTGATTTAAATCATTTTTGACATACACCTAAAAACACTGGTGGTAATTGTATTTTATATTTTGATAAATATCATATTTCGTTAAACTTAATTTTGCTCTCTTTTGTATAGTTTGTTGGTTTATTCAGGTAAAAATTCAAAACGGAAAGTTCCCAGTCTAATGGAAAATCAATAATAAATCACATCAAGGGAATGGACAACAACTGTCCTATTCCTGACTTGGTACGCGACAGATATCAAAAATCCAAACAAGATGGTAATACAAACTGACATTGATCCGTTAACGTTCGGGATAATCATAAATGCTGGATATGGGTATTTAGATCATACTGCACAAGTGTGAACTGTCGAGTTGCGAATGTGAAGCACACATGTGGTCATGAATGCCACCCAAGAAATAAAACAAAAACGAATCAGATACTCCTGTCATTAAACATCATGCAAAATCAGTCTCATACATTTTTATCGTGTTTTGTGTTTATTTTTTTGTGTCTTCAAGTGTTTACGTTTGAACGGTTTTTATGCAGTTCAATTCAGAGGAGTAGGTTTAACCCATGTTTGGTGATTATCTTATTTTGATTAATATTTATTTAAAGATGTTGTTAATTACAGAGCCACTTTGGTCATGATAGACGAACCAAATGTATTTGCCTATCTCAATATTCAGGCTTTCTTCTCATTTGTTTTTGATATTCATATCGCTGTGCTGGAATTTCTTTTAATTTACAAGTTTTTCTAGACAATTTCTTGAGTCCTACATCATAACGTTATTAATGTTACAAAGTGCATTTTCAATTATTCGTTAACCTATTTATATTCTAGTTACACGAATTATAATATTATGAGTATTTACTAGCAGTCTAATCCAACAGTTTGTTTTACATTTTCCGCAATCTTATTACAAATAAAACATAATCGTAGTAAGCTATGGTTTTGTATTTAAACTTAGTACTTTAATAGTGTCTTTTGACCGTCAACAGGAAATCAGTAGTCGTTATTTAATTGCACAACTGCATGCTTTCATCCTATAAGTTGTTCAATATTGACTCGACAGGAACGGAAACACAATTTGTTATGTGTAATGTTGTTACTCGAAAGTGAATGAAATACATATTGGCTTGTACACGCAAAACTATATCTAATCAAACTTTGTTCAACAACATATAAAACGCTGCAAGTGAATGTGTGCTTATCGATCAGCTATTCATGATGACCTTCATATCAAGGAACGTTGTAATAGGATTCAGTATTTTTGCATTGGCTTTCCATTAAATAATAAAATAAAAATATATGTATTTAACAGATATTTTTTTTTAAATTTCTGTTGATGATAAATCAATTGCATGTTTATAGATTCTATTAATCTTAGTTTTGTCCAGATATTTGAATAAAACAGAAAAAAAAACCGACAAAAATAACATTTTCATCAATTGCTCCAAATTATACACATATATACAAATAGAAAGCGAGTATAGAACCACATATAGAAGCACTTGTATAAGTATGTTCAAAATTCATAATCACTTTTCAACATGCAAATTACATAGTCAAAAAATAGTTGACGATCACGACGAAATGATGCTATCTGGGTAAATATAACAAGCGCATTTTGCTATAGTTTTTGCTATACTTTTTAGTGGAGTTCGTGTTGTTTCTCATTTATTATTCATAACTGTTGAAGTAATTTTCCTTTGGTTTTGTAAGTCTTTGTTTACTCCTTGGTTTTGATTGTTATTGCCTTGTAATACAACCAAATCATAGTACGGAACATCTAATTGAATACGCAAAAAGGTTCGTAAAACAATATTGCTTTGCATATAGTTATCAAAGGTACTAGGATTGCAATTAAGTACGCCAGACGCGCGTTTCGTCTGCATAAGACTCATCAGTGACGATCATATCAAAATATTTATGAAGCCAAACGAGTACAACGTTGAAGAGTATTGAGGATCCAAAATTCCCAAAAGTTGTACCAAATACGGCTAAGGTAATCTATGCCTTGGATAAACCCTATGGTGTAAATAGTTATCAAAGGTATAAACTTAAGGGACTTTATTGAATCAAAAGATGTGAAAAGTATGTACAGTATTGTCAACACAAAAACACAACAATGGAATGCAATAGGAAAACTATACTGATTAACGTTACTATACGAACAATATGATACAGACTTCTGCATATGTTCTTGTTCGGACACTACATGTTTTAGGCAAATATACAAAGGTCCAAATATTATAAAGAACTTTTAATTTCCTAGACTGACTTACATAGCTAGTATATTCAAAACTTGTCATCTCGTTGTGGTCAATAGACGTAAACGATTTTAAATATGACACTATCTAATTTAAATAATGCCATTTTAAATGAAATAAAATATCATCATTTTATACTTTGAACTTGACAGTTGAAGGCACCTTATCCTGTATTTGAATGCAGTAAGCAAATTCATGGTCTAGAACTTATATTTTTGTCAAAGCACCATTTTTGTTTTTATTATAATCGGTTTCTATAGAATATTTTAGAAATTTTGCAGTACATTGTACTAAAGCTTGCACACAGATAAACAAGTGGTGAAAATTTGATTGGTTAATTTCTAGTGATAGTTATTTTTCTATATGTAATGTAAGGTTATCTGAACATTTGTCTATAGTACTTGACAGGATAAAGCTTTACTCATGCCAAGTATTTCTGTTTTGAAACAAAGATGAATTCTGCTAATTGTTTTGGAAAAAGTGTGAATATAACAAAGACTAATAGTGGAATTGAATGTTGGTTTTACAGCTTTACATGCTCCATCTGTTATTGAGATTCACATTAATCTTAGTATCACCATGTAGAATAGAATAATCTAAAAGATATCTTTTTAGAGTCTAAAATCTACAAAGTCATACATGTTAGTGGAAAAGACAGACCTAATGCATCTTCTAGTCAGTTCTAGTAAAACTCAAAATACATATTTTTTTCTTTAAGGATGTACACCTCTGAGAAGAGAAAAAAATATAGAATTAAACTTCTTTTTCTGAACCTAATTTTTGGGTTTATATGATTGTAAACAAATAATTGGAGAAGAAAAAAGCATATGGTGGTGGGCTTTTTTTGGCTACGGTCCTCTGAAAGTACCCAATTTTGATGATTTTTCCATTTTTCATCAATTTTTACCCATTTTTGGGCTATTATCGTAAAAAAAAATCACAGTTCCACAATTAAACTTTTTTTCATGGGATGTATGTTTCTGGTAAAAGAAAATTTTGTACCCTTACCCATTTTTCTCAAAATTTCACTAAAAAGGACTGACTTGATTTGTAATAAAATTTGAAAATTTCATTACTCAAAAACTACTTATTGGAAATGCACAATTATTTCACAGAGTTAAGTTTGATTATGATAATTATCAAATTCATTGCTATTTTCCACTCATATCACCTGTTTTGGAAATAATTCCAGAACGAGATTTCAATGAGACTGAAATGACAGAAGAATACATCCTTAAATGCAGTTTGGTTTCAATCGATTCTTCTGTGATATTCACATACTGTAAGTTGGGTTATTTTGGTTGTAGTTTTATTTTGATTTATTTGGTGCCTTCACTGAAAGTGCTAAAATTAAACACACGAAAATAAATCAAACACTATAAATTGAAACGCCAAAATCAAAAATATCGTTATGTTTAATGTTAGGGGAAACATTGTGTGTTACAATGTATTATATCTTCCGTATATTTACAACAATTCAATACATAGCCAAATCTGCAAATAAATACCTGTTATAATTTGTTCGACAACATTTTTATACAAATTTTAATTAATTGTCAATTTTCGGAAATTGTTAAGAAACACATGATTTTTTATTCACAATTGTCATCAATATGCCAAGCTATTGCTGATAAAATGTCATTGTACGGCCGAAAGCATTTAAGGATTAAAATCTAAATATTTTATCATCAATAGATTAACACGTACTGAAATAGAGATCATTAAAATTTATTTCATAGGATATTTGTAAAAAATCAATTATAAGAAGAATCGAAATTAAACACACCAAACAAATACACATGCTTTTCGGGAGAAAATCGCCAAAGTATCCCGACTCCAAAATTTCCCAATCTACGGTATATGAACGTATTTTTCCCATTTTTTATATAAAACATTAATACTTTATTATTCTTTTTTTATTGATACACTTATGACCAATAGTACGTGGGAAAATGTATGGTGAATTTTCGTGTAATTGTTCAAGATTACTTTCTGCTTTCAATTGTCGTTAACTAACTTCCTTCCATTACACAACTGTCCTAATGAGTAATATAGCACTACTCAATTGACTGATATTCTGTATTTGCTTTCATTCACGTTTTTCGTTTCGTATATTGTTTTGTTATCATTGAGGGTCCTTAATTATTGTCGTGGTCTTGTCTACTATTTAAGTTGTTTACGTGTTTGGTTAAGTAAAATTATCACCCTTTAAAATTATTGTATTTCAAGATTACCAATAAACCAGACTGATAACGTTAACTGATTGTCAATGGATTAGCTGATGTTATCAGATACTGTAATGAGACATTATGCGATAATGAGATTAAAGTTTTTTCTCCGGTATTATATTTTTCATCTGGTCTTATCTTGGCATTACTAATTAGATTTTCCTTTTGACCTTACTTAGCTAATTGTTTTTGTCCACGGCAGTTATGTGTCATCTTGTTATGACAGTTCAATAAACATGGTCCTAATAATAAAGCATATATATCTTCAGATGTCCAGTGTGTATATTTTTTTTGGTTTGTTTTTTTTTTTTTTTTTTTTGTTTATTGATGATGTAAGAAAAAAGTAAAATCACATAAAATCGCAAAAATACTAAACTCCGAGGAAAATAAACTCGGAAAGTCCCTAATTATATAACAAAATCAAATGAAAAAACACATAAAAACGAATGGACATTAACTGTCGTATTCCTGACTTGGAACAGGTATTTTTAGATGTAGAAAATGGTGGATTGAAACTGGTTTTATAGCCCAAAGCTCTCACTTTGTACGACAGTCTCATCAAATTCCGTTATATTAATAAAGATGAGTGAACTAAACAGCCATAACAGATCATCAGTCATCACCATGTTACAATTTTACAAAAAGTATCTGTCTGATAAAAACACATTCATTGCTTTGTGTGTCTGACGTGCATGCATTGGTTCAATATTTTTCACCAGTCACATATTTCATTAGACTTTAAAGGCAATGAATAGATATGAGTTGTTTTCGAAAGTTGAACAAAAATACAAAATACCGTACTAGACGCTATCTTGAGGATTACTCTCCATTTAAAGAAGTCAATACTTTTGCGATTTCATTGTAGTAGGAAGGTAATGTACGTCTTTAATCTCGTTATTTCTATCATTTTGTCAAATTATGTTCGTCTGGTCTTACATGATATGATCTAAACTATCACTTTTGCTCGGAAACTGACTTAATATAATTATATGGTCCTCTTCTAAAGAAATCTAATAACTCTATTTTGGGATGGTAATCCTTACTTCCGGTTTCGACTACAACGAGGTTGGTGACAATAAACGAAGCCTAAATAATACTTAACGTGGCTTTAATTTTGTTATGATGGACCATCAGAGAAAAACCGAATCATTTCAGGTCTATTTATTCTAAATTACATTAGAAAAAGACAGATATTAACTTGATTTAAATCTTTCTGCAGGAGACGGTTTTTGACGTTTGAACAAAACAAGTAGTTTTACAACGAATGCTGGTGCTAAATAATACTTAACGAGACTTTAATGTTGTTATGATGGACCATCATAGAAAAGCCGAAACACATATAACTCAGGTTTGGTTTTTCTAAGCTACATTAGAATAAGACAGAAATTTAGTTTAAAGTAATACAGAAGACTATTTCCAACCTTATAGAAGAACAAAACATGTATAGGTTTACAACGAGTTCTGAAGAGAATTTACATTTGTGTACTATTGAAGGCTATATGATCAAATCTAGAAGATTAATTTACTATTCTTTCAATATGATTCTTTGTTATTACTTTTTTTCAAGAGCTTTATATAGTCTTTGTTTGCCAATTTTAAGTGCGATTAAAACGCCTGCAAAATAATGTGTTAAACGTTTATGTTGCTTCTTCTGCTGACTAAATAAAACATGTAAATGAGTAATTACTGCTACAAAGGCAAAAGTATAATGTAATTATTAAGTTGATATTTCCGAAAACATGATTGAAAAATATCTGCAATATTGCATGGTTAGTATGTATATTACATTTACTTTTTCTCTTTTTGAAATTCATATTTATTCATGTTATTTTAATAACATTCAATGCATTGAAGGAAAACACGTAATTCCTGTATCGCCACATAAAATCAGTCGATGAAATCAAAGAGGAAAGTTATAAAAGGAGCAATGTCGCAGGTTTTATTGAAGAATTATTTCATTTTGAAACATTTATTATCAGAATGATGAAAAAAAACATAGCGCCTTCTCTGTGAAAATATAGTGATGCTTTATTTTTTCTTTCGTCGATACTTCATGTTTGAATAGTAATCAATTCTAATTCTGTTTTTGTTTTCTATGGTCGGGTTGTTGTCTCTTTGGCACATTCCCCATTTCCATTCTCAATTTTAATATCAATTATTTGTGATTCTAAACATGCAAGGAATACTATGACACGCCACTGTTTATTATTATTGTGAACATTTTAACGACATTTCCTCACAGTAAATATAGTGTTACACAAACTACAAAATGTAAGTTACAGTTGTAAAATTGAGTGGTCTTCTTTGCTAGTTAATTTCAATGGTTATGCCTATAACTGTATTATTTACAATAACATTGGCTTTTACGGACTTCTAAAACTGTTCTAACCCAAGAATAGACTGCGTTAGCTGTTTATCATGTATGCTCAATAAATGTTTTCTCTATCTGGTCCCTCGAACTTTATGATTCGAGCATCACGGATAAAACAAGTGCTACATGCATGAAGATTTACTTAAATGAAACCTCGAATGAACGATGAGTTGATAAAAACAACTCATGAATTAGCAATTTGCAATAAGATTTTGTCGGGAGAGGATTTTGAGAAAATGAATTTTATGATACAAGCAGTGTTACATGATGATATATGAGTCAGTTGATATTGAAGATTATTTAGTTATTATGACTTATTATTAGTTGTACGAAACGCTTAACTATAAAAGAAAATGTTCAATCTTTAAGATAACACTGGGGCATGATGCATCTTTAGGTTGTACGACCTAAGCCCTTTGTGTTCTTTCTATCGTGTCCGTTGCTTAGACATTATTCAATTATATAATTACCATGGAAACAATGGTTTTGAATTGCATTTTCCCTTTCATATTTCTTACCAGCAATGCCTGTTTTACAAATAATATTTCGATACTAACAATATATATCAACACAATACGTTCTTAAAAAAGAAAAATAATTTCTGTTCTTACGCAACTATTCTTTTCATTCATGAAATCATTCGTTAGTAGAAACCATGCATTAAATTACCAACCAAACTTGAATTCATTTTTTCTAATATCAAGATAGACTAATATATTTGAAAAAAATATAAGATTATTGAAAAACCTGTTTTTGTTTTAATTTTTACGTGACTTTATTTTAATGCTTTTCTTATTGTATGATCGATCATTCGGTCAAAATAATCGTCTAGAAATGCATATAACACAAGATGAACTAACTAAGGTATATATGAAGAACAAAATCTGTTTTATTATATATCACTTTTTTACCGTTTTTTATTTTGACAATAATCGTGCAGCGACACCTATATCTATTGGGATGATATAAATAAATCTGATATTAACCTGCCTTCGATATGTCATAAAAATCCTTTTATTTTGCGTACAGTCTTGTTAAAATGACATATCCCATTTTTTATAACATCTTGGTCGGATGACTACCAGCGTTAATTATTTAATTTCCCCAGGTTAACGTTACGTTTCCCAAATCAGTAGAAATATTTAAATTCGTTAGAGACTCCTACACCTGATGGTAGTATATGTTACAATATTAACGGTCATTTTTCAGTCAGATATTATATGTTGGATTTTATTATTCGTTTATATATCAAAACAGTTACCGTTTGAGCAATGGGAAATCTTGACCTTGTCAAACATTCTCTTTTCATTATTATTTATGAGATATAAGGAGATGTGGTATGAGTGCCAATAAAAAAACTGCCCATCCAAGTCATAATTTATAAAAGTAAACACCATCTCCTTCGTCAGCCCACTGTATGAATATTCTCGTATAATTACCGCTTTTTGTCACCATAGGCTGTTCTCGCGTATCGACAAACCTGAAGATCATAAACGTCGTTTTTTGAAAATTAAATAAATTAGGAGAGGTATTGATTTTATCAACTTATCTAGCATATTTAATGACTCTACCGTTCAAAACTTTATACCTCCTTATTTTGATAATATAGAATCATTTATAATTACATACTCATACAAAAAATCCAGCAGAAGTTTAATGTTTAACTATATGTCGATTACATCAGACGTGAATATAGATATTAATACTCCATTAACTTGAAACTGTGAATCGTCCAAGTTTAGATATGTTCCCTATGGCCATGGTATTACAGGAGACCTCAATATCGTCCAGGACAGAGATGTTAAAAACTTTTTGAAAAAAGGCCAAAATATCGTCCTTCATCTAAAATAGATTGTAAAGAGTGTCGTCAAGTCACCAAGATGCTCTTTCCTCGTTTTGTAAAAAGTGGTGTAAACGGGAAAAATCTGATTAAAAATCTCTTGATTCTTATTCAAATAAATGTATGAATGTTGAATATAAGAGAATATCACATTTTAAAATTAATTTTGAAGTAAATAGAATAGTACATAATACACCTATTTCCAGAATAAGAAATACACTTCAAGTACTTTCAAAGCGGTTTGTGTTTATACCGGCCGACAAAGCAGCCAACAATGTGGTGGTGGTATGCCGTAAATACTGCACGGACGTTCTTAAGAATGACATTTTAAATTAATCTACATTCAAGTCCATCCGCTCCACAGAGAGTCATATACAATGTAGTAAACAAGCATATCACAACCACATCAAGGCCTAAGGCTTCTTCTGAACATTTCTTTATCTTTTCAGTGCTCGTAACTTATCCATTAACTACTAATAAAGAGCTTATCATGAACTATTGTAATAAAATATATGAACATAGTTAAAAACCATTGTTGGAGTGTAAAATGTTTTAGATAAATTACGTGCTTTTGATGGTCCTTTTGATTCTGTTAATAGTTTTGATTGTTCTACTTTTTACACAACACTTCCACACTATCTTCTCAGACAAAAGTTCTCCTATTTAATTAAATGATCGTTTGGTAAAGCTGAATGTAAATATATTTGCTGCAACTCATTTAAAGCCTTCTTCTCTAATGAGAAAGGTAAACATGCTAAATATACTAACTGGAGGTGTGTTGAGATGATTGAAGATGTTGATTTTCTCCTTGATAATATTTATGTACGTTTCGGCAACAAAGTTTATCGACAGGTTGTAGGTACTCCCATGGACCCTTATTGTACCCCTTTAATAGCAGACTTGTTTTTGTACTGTTACGAAACACAGTGTACGACTTAACTCAGTAAAGACCCGTCAAAATTGCATTTAATTGATAAATTCAACAACATTTACCGTTTTCTTGATGATATTGTTTCGTTTAAAAAATCAAGAATTATCTTAATATACTGGTGAAATTTACCCCAAGGAACTTACTTCAAATAAATCAAGATTATTCTGTAATACCTGTCCTTTCCTGGATTTAGATATTTCGGTTTTAAAACGGGAAACTCTACATTACAATTAACGACAAAAGAGACGATTTTTCGTTCCCTCTTGTTAATTTTCCATTTTTAGATGGTGATGTTCCTTTGGCACCATTTACGGTGTGTATATTTCACAACTCATTGGCTATGCCCGTGTCTGTTGTGACGTTTTTGATTTAACTTATTTGTATGGTTCGTTCTTATGTTGTACTGTTATACTGCTGTCCCAGGTAAGGGAGAGGGTTGGGATCCCGCTAACATGTTTAACTCCGCCACATTTATTTTGTACATGCCGGTCCCAAGTCAGGAGCCTGTAATTCAGTGGTTGTCGTTTGTTTATGTGTTACATATTTGTGTTTGGTTCATTTTTTATATAAATAAGGCCGTTAGTTTTCTCGTTTGAATTGTTTTACATTGTCTTATCGGGGCCTTCTATAGTTGACTATGCGGTATTGGCTTTGCTAATTGTTGAAGGCCGTACGATGACCAATAGTTGTTAATGTCTGTGTCATTTTGGTCTTTTGTGGATAGTTGTCTCATTGGCAATCATACCACATCTTCTTTTTTATAAATTATAGGTCTAGGTACGGTCTTTATTACGGAGCCTAGACTCACACAGAACATATAGCTTTAATATTTGAATTTGTTATCCAGAAATTCATGGTAATTAATTCCAAGGAGAATTTAAAAGAAAAAAAAAGGTCACATCTACAAAGGGGACAACACAATTAATGATTTTAATCAAAATAAAAAAAAAGTATTGCCCAATGATGAAAAAAGACACAGAATTAGCAAGCATTTTTTTAGATTTCAATTTATTTTTTTTTTAAACTTTTCATCAAAGAAAAGTTCACAGGTGGAAAACACAATGTATACATTATTATGACCACACCATCTTACGTTTGAAAACCAAGTGATCGGTTAACTGTCTCATGTTATTATCGCATTCCACAGGCTAATATAATATTTCACAATTGAGCAGAAATGTCTTTTTGGTTATTGACCTCAAATCCTGTATATGTAACATTAGTATATGTAACATAAGTATATGTAACATTAGTATATGTAGCATTATTACCTGTCATTTCATGGTCAAATGTTGTCTGTTTACTCTTATTATTCGTAGAAAATAGAAGACAGTTCAACTTCTGCACAGTCGGAAATCACGTCCTTGTCCAACCACCCGATCATACACTTGCATATCTTGTTTCCGTCATTGTGTTGGTCTTCTCATTTTTAGACACATGGTATTTCAAAATAAAACGGATAGCATATCTACAAGAGAATAACACGACAACTAAAATAAAAAAGCATATACCAAGAGATTATTACAATTTATTAGTCAGCGTAAAAGATTCGACAATTGAAAAGACAGCAAACTAGAAATTGTTAGCACATACAGCATATATCTAATTGTAAACATATTTTCATCCGGTAGACGTCGCAACTATAATTTTTTTTTTCAAAATCAGTTCATTCTGTTCATGTTATATGTTGAGATGAAGGCTGTAATTTCAAGGTGGTAATTAGTTGGCTATTTTGCATTGTCGTATTTGCTGTATGTCATCCTATAAATCAGGAACGGATAAAAGTTTTGACATCATTATTTGCATTCTTACAAAAATATATTTGTATGTTTAACGAAAACATCGTGTTAAACATCTGCCACTAGCAAATTGGAAGTGTGATCATCTATGCTATCTAATAGTCATTCGTTCGTGTGAAAGTAATTGATGTCTCGTATGAGACTGCGATAATACAAAACAACAAAACACATTATATATGTGCATTGGGGCTATGATTTCTTTATACTTTGGTATATCTGCTTAGACGTCTCATTCAAGACTAATATGTATAAGATGGAATGATATCACAAGTAATAAACATTTAGACTAATCATTTAACATGATAGTTTTCTATGATAAAACAATAATGTTTTTATGCACAGGATTAATTATAGGAATGACAATGTCCAACATTTATCATTTACTTTTACAGTACGTTACACACACATAATATCTTAAAGCATTGTCTATGTTGTGTCTTGTATAGTAGCATTTGTCTATTAGCCTTTTTCTTTTTCAGCCAGGGTGTTGTCACTTTATATTCGTGTATGAATTTAAACGTCTCTCTGATATTTGGTGCCCTTCTGTCAAGGCAAACAGCTATATCTGTTCATAATGATTGTTTTGTTTTTTAAAGGATGATTGCATGATTAGATTATAAATTGATAAAACATAATTTCTTGTATCAGAGGATATATTTCACTCGCAGTTGTTGAATTCCTCCGATACGCGGATTTATTTAAGTTAAAACGATTCGTAACTCACTGGTTCTCTGTTAAAGCGCCCATTTTATGACGTTATTTTGTCCCACCCTGTAGCTTGTTATAATTATTTATGTGAATTTTTTTTTCTCTATTATCAATATTTTTAATTTTTATAAAGTTTAGTATACATGTATATTGCACAACGATAGTGATCGTACAGGCCTTCCAGATCATAATGTTGTCTTTGTCAACTTGTAATTTCAGTTGATGGATAAAAGACCAAGTAGGACAAAATATTTAGTACACCATAGAATGTAATATGAGTTAAATTTTATCATAAGGTTACCATAACTTATTTTGTTTATAACATTGGTCATTTATTCCAAATTGCATAAGTCTGAAAAACGAAATAAAGTAGAAAACTGCAATTGTTTGAGGGTAACAGAGTTGCTCCTGTCTCAAATCTAGAGGAAGAAAAAACGGACCAGATGTGTATTGTAATGCAAGTAAATAATTTAAACCCTTATCAATATTAAAAATATGAAACTTCTATGTTTAATATAAATCTGATACCGAATTCAATACGATTAAACAATTATGCAATTGCAAGAGCCAAATAAAATTGCTCTTCCTTTTTTGCGTGTTGTACAAGGAAAGAAGCTTTTTAGTCCGGCGGCTACAAGCATATTTCAGACTAATTGTGCACATCCTGCTACAAGCATGAAATTTGGCATAGATCTTCCTCAACTATTACTCTTTCATTTCAGATAGGGAGGCATTTGAAAAAAAAAATGTTTCACCTCCGGTAAAATCCAAAATGGCGGACATCATACCTAAATCAGCCCTATATCGAAGGCTATAAAGTGAAAAGGTGTTATTATCATGCCACTAACATAATATTTGGTACAAACCTTTGTTTTGTACTACTTTTGGATATATAATATAGATAAGATGTCTTCAAAAACCCTACTTCCGGTAAAATCCAACATGGCGGATATAGTACTAGAATAAGCTTTTTTTAGGGAGGATAATTGAATTGTGTTTTAATGTATTGCTATTATCATTACACTGGGCAGGAACCTTTCCTTTGTGCCTCTCATGGATACAATGTATAAGACATATCTCTTTAAAAACCTTACTTCCGGTAAAATTTAGAACGGCGGACATAAAAATATCAATTTTCTATTTTAATATTCAACATTTTTCAAAATGTAAAGAAAATGTTTTTTGTTGGTTTTTTTTTTTTTGCTTGTCATTACACTACAGCCCTTAGATGGTGTAAACTTCCCCAAAAAAACGTGTATGGTGTAATGGTGTAAGGTGTATGGTGCAATGGTGTAAGATGTATGGTGCTATGGTGTATGGTGTAAGGGGAATGGTGTAATGGTGTATGAGGAATGGTGTGATTGTGTAACGTGTGATCAGGAATGGTGTGAATGATGGTGTACGACATTTCATTAGTTGAAAACGAAGTTCTTTTTATTTTTTTTTTCAAATTGTAAACATAAACAACAATATTAATCTTAATATTTGAAATTTAATTGCATTATGGGTAATTTCGGATCGTGTAGATAGAATGGATAATGGTGTATGGTGTAATGTGTAACGTGTATGGTTCAAAGGTGTAACGTGTATGGTGTAATGGTAAAAGGTGTATGGTGTAATGGTGTATGGTGTATGGTGTTTTGGTGTATGGTGTTAGTGGGAAGTTTACACCATCCAAGGACTGTAGTGGCTTCTGGTTATCCTCAAAACCACTAATTTTTCTCTAATGTAAATTTTAAAATCACACTTCCGGTATTAAAGAAAAAACAATATGGTGGAAATTTCAAAAACGAGTCCTCAATAGATATCTTTGATTTAGAGTTTTAGATAGATTGGTTAAAACAATATAAAATTACTGAAATACTTAAACATTTTTTAGATTATTACTATTTGGCTGAAGATAAATGTTTATTCGCAGTCACCACCACATGTAAACAATACGGTGCTAGGGAGACCCGATTTTCCACATTAACAAAGACCGCAACATCCTCTGTATCTGTATCTGTATGAATGCGTTGTCAATACACAACTAAATCAACTGGAACTGATGGAGTTGGTCCAAGAATTTTAAAACTATCAAGGTCGATTGTAGCAAGCCCCCTTGCTCACATAATAAACCTTAGTTTATGTACAGGATTATTTCCTAACATATTAAAATCTGCTAAAGTTGCTCCCATATTTAAAGGAGGGGATAAAACAGACCCAAACAATTATCGACCCATTTCGATTTTACCCACTGTGTCCAAGTTATTTGAAAAGACTGTCTTTAAACAACTATATCTATTATTAACCACACACAAATTATTAATACAACAGCAGTCTGGATTTAGAGAAAAACATTCTTGCCATACAGCACTCATTAAAATAATTGATAAATGGTTAGAAGAATTGGACAATGGAAATTTTACCGCCATTCTCTTTTTAGATTTTAAGAAGGCTTTTGATACGGTAAATCACAATATACTTTTATCAAAACTCTGTAATGACCACTCTGTAAAATGGTTTTCATCGTACCTTTCTCAGAGAATGCAAAAAGTTAAGTTAGGAACCACTGAATCAGAATATCAAACTGTGACTTTTGGAGTTCCTCAAGGTTCTATACTTGGACCTTTATTGTTCCTCATTTATATAAATGACTTACCATTAACCTTAGAATATACAGAATCTGATCTATATGCTGATGATACAACTTTACATTTGTCATCTAAATCTATTGTAAATTTAAATATGTGTTTGAATAAAGACTTGGACAATGTTATTAAATGGTGTAAAGAAAATGATATGACGATAAATAGCAAGAAATCAAAATGTATGCTTGTTGGATCAGACAGAAAACTGGTAAACTGTAATGAATGTTTATGTGTTTTATCACAAGATAATATCGCTTTAGATAATGTTGAAGTTGATAAACTTCTCGGAATCCATATTGATAAAAACCTATCATTGTCAATTCAAATTGATAAAATATGCGAAACTATTTCAACCAGAATATATTTGTTAAAAAGGTTGAAACGTTATTTACCATTAAAGGGTCTTATTCTTTTTTACAATAGCTATATATTACCCATTATTGACTACTGTTGTACAGTATGGGGTCTCACCACACACATTAATCTGGAGAGGATACATAAGCTCCAAAAACGTGCTGCAAGGTTAGTTTTATCTGTTCCTTTTGATTTTCCATCAACAGTAATGTTTAAAAAACTTGCATGGATGACTATATTTACGAGGATCGCTATTTTCAAGCTGTGTTAATGTTTAAGTGTATGAATGGTCTAGCACCTGATTATCTATCTATTAAATTTACTGCTTGTGCTGATCTTTATAATTATTGTCTGAGGTCGACAACATCAGGACTTCTCCATGTACCAAGACCTAATTCTGATTTTTTAAAAAGAACATTTAAATATTCTGGTCTTATTACCTGGAATAATTTACCAAATAATATTAAAGAAATAGACAATTTAGATACATTTAAGACCAACTGTTCAAACTATTTTCTAACTGAACAGAATAAAGATGCACGAAACTAATGTATATTTTTTTCTTCTTCTACTGAATGCATATATGTGCTTATTCAATATTTAAGCTGCTATATTTAACTGTATTATGTATTTTATTTTGTATGTATTTTTGTCCGTTTTCTATTTGTATTAATAGTTTTTGAAGGCCTCATGGAAGATTAACATGTAATTGTTAAATGTGTTACCTTCGTTAAATAAAGAATTTTATTATTATTATTATTATTATTATTATTATTATTATTATTATTATTATTATACCAATTCTGGCTTTAATATAACGGTTTGAGAGGGCGCCGCCGATTTATTGACGAGGAGTAAGAGCAGATTTGACGCTCTATACGCTTGATGTGCGCATTACAGTGTCGTCTTGCTGATTCGACGCGATCACTGTCTTAACAAAGAATGAGTTGGAGTATTGTGGTGTTTTGCTTAGTGGAATGTCAAAACACTTAGAGTGATTATTTACTTGCTTTTCCACAATATTTGTTGCGTGGTATTCTTCGAACTTCTTTGCAGTTATGTTTCTCTTAGGACGTGCTTTTTGGAGAAATTCGTCTGGTTCAATAGCGGGAATCAGCCCAAAAACCACTTTGTACATAAATATCAACTTCTAGCTTGTTCGTCTTGCAATTGTCTGGAGGTCTTGTAGTTCCAGTTTGTCAAGCATATTGGAGACACACCCGTCCTCTCTTGACTTGCAACCTATGGTGATACATCTTGCCGCTTGACGTTGTATCCTTTCTAGCTTATTTATGGTTGTTACCATGTTGGGGTCCCATACTATGGCTCCACATTCCATCGTTGATCAACGAGCGCGATGTAAGCTGTTTTTTGCAATCTTGTGGGCAGTATTTCAAGTTTCTTCTTTGAAAGCCTAGTGTTGAATTTACTTTCTTTGCCACGTTTAATATGTGGGTGGTCCATTTGAGGTCTGCCGAAATTTGTAGGCATAGGTACGGATTATGCTTGACTTGTTGTAGTATGTGTCCATTTAAACTGCAGATTTTATGGCTTTTGTTTCTGATGCTTAGGATGTAGCATGTTTTCGCATTGAACCGCATTCCCAAGTACATCCACAATGTAGAAGCTTCTGACAAAATAATGAGGCCTTAGAAAGAGTTATTTAAAAGTTATCCTCTCTGTCCCTTCGCCATTCATAATCGCTTGAACTGGATATCATCAGAGTCAATTCCAAGCTCTTCCCCCTAAACACCTGCCTTAGTAAATTGCACGTTTTACCCTCAATTAGTCTTCCCTTTTGCGCAAATAGTTATTTTCTTGATTCGTTAACCATGTTAACCCCATCTGATAAGTTTGTGTGAACTTTCAGTTAAGCATCGGTGATTTAGGCTGATCAATCATCATTCTGTATGTCAAAGTCACATATTCAAATGCCATCAATGTCTCCCACGTAGTGTTATCATTGTGTCTTTTTGTGTCGGGATGGATACGTACCCGGCCACGTCCACTTATATTTTTTACCATCTGATGAGTTAAGCCTTTTTCAACTGATTTTTATAAATCGTTCTTATGTTGTACTGTTATACCACTGTCCCAGGTTAGGGGGGTTGGGATCCCGCTAACATGTTTAACCCCGCCACATTATTTATGTATGTGCCTGTCCCAAGTCAGGAACCTGTATATTCAGTGGTTGTCGTTTGTTTATGTGTTACATATTTGTTTTTCGTTCATTTTTTTTACATAAATAAGGCCGTTAGTTTTCTCGTTTGAATTGTTTTACATTGTCTTATCAGGGCCTTTTATAGCTGACTATGCGGTATGGGCTTTGCTCATTGTTGAAGGCCGTACGGTGACCTATAGTTGTTAATGTCTGTGTCATTTTGGTCTTTTGTGGATAGTTGTCTCATTGGCAATCATACCACATCTTCTTTTTTATATTATTTTCCTTTTCAAGCAATCAGAGAACCATATCACAACTGGTAAAGACATGGAGCACAATAAGTGTGTGTAATCACTCATTGCCAGAATCATTTGTCAATATATTTATCCAAAGCTTTTTGCCCTCCCAAACACAATCCATAGTTCGTCTACCCCTGTCACGGAATACCGAAACAATAACGACTATTTGAATCATGACTCGTGCAAGTTCGTGGTTCATTGCATCAAACACATACACTAAGATTATACTGTCAGCCTCTTAATGTGAACATGGTGATAAACTTGAAATACATCTCGAGGTAGATAAGATAGAATATCCTGAGCATTTGTTATAAGAAACAAGAGCTACATTTAGGGGAACGGGAATACACTGACGAATCAAGAGTCATTACGACAATAAAAAAGAACTTTTAAGTTTTCATTCGCAACAGCTTGCTCAATAGATTTTGAGGGAAAGGTAGTTGTAGCAACAATTACTCAGGATTTTCTGTGCTATCCATCACATGGTGATGTTTCAAGCTTAGCATCATGTTCACGTCAAGAGGCTGACACTTGAATCAAGATGCATGTGTCTGATGCAGTGAAATTGCTTGCATTTGGAAGTGGGAAAAGCTTCAGATATATATCTATCCATGACCTTTCAAATACACTAGCTATATAGGCAGTGAGATATTACACGTTTGCTGGAAAAGGAATTGCGTTGGTGACATGGATGGTGTTTACAGATGTGAATCTATCATTTAGAATGATGATTGATCAGCCAACATCCCCAGATATGGATTTGACAATGTCTTTGATCGAACGATACGTGGTTTTGTTGTACGATCGAACAAACTTATCAGATGGGGTTAACGAAGCATGAAAAAATGTGTTTTTGGAAGAGGAAATACTTATTGAGGTTATTCCCACGACTCGGTCTAGTCTTTTGCAGCAAGTAAAACGTGCAATATACCATGGCGAATGTGAATGAGTAACAAGCTTGGTATTGGTTCCTTTTCTAACTAGTCCATCCCTTATGAATGGCGAAGGGGAAAATATTATCCATGGCACCCTTTTCAACAACTCTTTTGTGAGGCCTCTTAATCTTATCAGTAGCTTGTACATTATAGATATAGGAAACAATACCATGATCTTTGTAAATTTGGAAAATAAGCTCTCCATTTGTGAGTAAACATGTATATGCGGCCATAAATAAGTCATTCTAAAGATGTTTAACAACTTTAGTGATTTTATTTTGTTTTAATCAATCTATCCAAAACTCTACATCGAATATATGGATTTAGGACTCATCTTTGTAATTTTCGCAATATTGATTTTTTACCGAAAGTGTTAATTTTGTATTGAAGCATATGCAGCTGAATAGAATTAGTGGTTTTGAGGATGACTTAAAGCCAAAAGTTTAATGACAACCCCAAAAAATTCATTTTATTAACAGTTTGAAAAAAGTTGAATATAAAAATGAAAAATTATCAATATTTCTATGTCCGCCATATTGGATATTTTCGGAAGTAATGGTTTCAAAGACATATGTCTTATACATTGTATCCATGAGAGGCACAAAGGAAAGGTTCCTGCCCAGTGTAATGATAATAGCAATACATTACAACACATTTCGATTATCCTCCCTAAAAATAAGCTTATTGTAGTACTATATCAGCCATGTTTGATTTTACCGGAAGTAGGGATTTTGAAGACTTCGTATCTATATCATATATCCAAAAGTAGTACAAAACAAAGGTTTGTACCAAATGTTATGATAACATGTTAATAACACATTTTCACATACTAGCCTTCGATATTGGGCTAATTTAAGTATGATGTTCGCCATTTTTTATTTTACCGGATGCCTCCCTATCTGAAATGAAAGAGAAATAGTCGAGGAAGATCTATGCCAAATTTCATGCTTGTAGCAGGATGTGCACAATTTTTCACAAAGCCGCCGTACTATTTAATTTCTTTAAAGTTCAAATGAAAAAAAAAAAAAACAACGTCGGCTGAAAGGGCAGGATATATATTGTCCGTTACATTTATCAACAACCATGTACTATATTCTTTTCGAAAATAAAAACAGTTAAAAATATTAAACAAATCTAACCGTCAAAATGATGTATATTATGGTATGTATTAGGTGAGGGCCGGGGTCTACATTTATGTACTCTGTAATTTTTTGGGCCATAATTTTCTATTCAGTAAGAAATTTAAAAAAAATTATCACAAAAAATAGATTTTATCCTTGATTACTCATCTGTCTAACAAATTATAGAAAGAAACATTGCTTATCAATCAACTGTTTTGGAGAATAATGAAATATATTAATTATATATATTGGTACTAAAAACAAATGATATATATCGAAAAAAATCGCAGACAATGTCATCCGTCCTCGAGCATCAGTATAAAACTAAAGACGTAAGAATTATATGACAATATTTTGATATATATATATTTATAAAAAATATATTTGATTCTGCAAATCCTTACTATTCCAATCAATTTTTCTTTAATAAATTTTGAAATTATAAAGACTCCAACTCCATCAATTAATGTTGCATTCGACTTATTTTACTTTTTTTGTCTGTGTCCTTTTTGTCATACAGCTCATCAATTCTTTCTTTCTAATCTATGACATCTTTGGATTTCAAGTACTTGTCGCTGTGTGTAAATGATGAAGATCAATAAAAAATAGCGCTTCGGACGTACAGGAACAAATTAACTGTTGAATATTAGAAAGACACCTTATTATTACTAAACAAACAACACATTATTAACACAAATAAAAAGTTGGCTAAATGAGAATACCTCATTTTAAAAAGTTGGATAAATGAGAATGAACCCATGGAATTTATACCCGCTACTGCAGATCGTTTTGTTGCTTATGATTATCATGGTCTGACATCTGTCACGTACTTCCTAAGATGTATAAAATTAAATAATTGCTGACACAATGCAGGAGAAGGAAGACAGGAAAGGTAGTTGATCCAATAAGACCTTTTTTTTTGCCCCAAAATATAGCAGTTTTACAAAATTGTTAAAATATAAACTTTTAGCTATTTATTGGATAGTAAAATGATCCTGCTACATAAATACGGACTGACTTTGACAATACAATGTACATATATCGGTCATGCTAAATTACTGAAATCTTGACAATTTTAGCATTTAAGTTAAATTTGTGATGGTTTCCGTCTTAAATGAAAGTGGCCGCATTTTTATGTTCATTCTTAATATTGAAATGTAAGTTGTATATAAGGATAATACATAATATATATAAAAGTTGCAGATAATTAAGGATGCGGTCACTTTCATTTTTGACAAAAAATATCTGAAAAGTGAATTATTTTGGCATATTTGATAGATGTTTCCTGTTTTAGCTGGAATCGGAGCGTTTTTATGACAAAAACAATTAAAATCTTTCACATAAACTAATTGAATCAACTATAACAGACGCTTAAGTGATTAAAAAGTACAAAATCTTTCGTCAGATAAGCCTGAAATTTGAGGCCAAAATCGGCCTTTAACAGACCTACTCCTTTGGCTGCAATAGGAGATGAAATGATATACGTTAAGTCATGCAAGATCGGAATATTGCCGAAAGAATCTGATGCTAAATTCATTTGACCAGCGGCGTTTACAACATTTCATTTGGAATAAGCTACTGGAAAATTGTCAATTACCGATAAAAAAATATCAAATGCAGAAATTCGGTTTCAAAAGAATTTTTCATAACAGTCCAAAGCAAGGGATTCATGCGTTATAAGCCATTCTTGGGTATTTTGTAATTGAAACAGTTGATTTGTATTTTTGTTTCCGATATTAGTATGACTACACCAATGATGATTCATGGTAACACAGATTGGTAAAAAAGCTGATGATGTAAAGGAGGAGGATTCAGTGGCGAATCATATGCATATTCGGGTTGAAAAAAAACATATTTATACGATAATAATTTTAATCCTGCTTTGTACAAGACTGACATGCTGAGTCGATTTTTAGTGTACTAGTTCACACGGAAAAGGCACAAAGACAGATTTATCACATTAATTTTTGTTGAAGATGTAAAAAAAGACTTATATAATAATGCAGACATGACTGAATACATGTATCATGCTTACTCTCAATTCACAAGAGAAACAGAAATAAAAGTTTACTCAAATAGATAAAAGTTTTAAGCATTTTGATAATCACGACGTCAAAGGAAATAAAATGACGTTAAATGTATTTTTTTTTATTGTTTTTTTATCTAAACTGTTTCGATCATTTCAAACAAACGGTAGCATAATACATGCCGAAATTTATACGATTTAATAGAATACACTATGAATGTATGAGGATGTTTTGTGTTCCTTATAAACAAGTTTTGCTGCAATTTATATTTCATCATGTTTTACTCTGACGTTAGGCGCTTAAACGGAGAACCAGTGAACTAATAGTTTTCAATTAGTAAATGCATACATGCTGTATCATAATCAAACTGTAAGTAAAAAACAAACCGACTATTCATATGATGAACTTCAGAAAATATGTTGTCTTGTAACTACTGAAAAAATCTGAAAGCAAATCATAGTTTTAACACAAGGTGTCAAGCAACAGGCATTCAAACAGAGACATATCAATGTAAAGGATACGGATTGATTTTTTACCATTTCTTTTTTCCACAGACAATGTCAAATTATTGAAATCTTATTAATAATAAAATACGAACAAAAACATAGTTTACGACTCGTTATCTGATGAAAGAACGATTACAACTTACACACAAGCTTTTCACTACAAATAACGTGCTTATACATCTGGTTTCGATGGAATTGTATACAAATTAATACTGTACTTTATATATTTTATGACATTTTCTGGATTTTCCTTCACAAGAAGTACTAACATCTTTATATCTTGTAAGCAAGGATGTATAAGAAGTGCAATAATTGACGAGTGATATCAGCAATAATAAGACAGAAATAACAGCCCCATACAACCATTATCAACTCTTCATTATTAATTGGAACATGATTAGTCAATCATCTTTAAAATCATCAGTTCACACTGTAAAGAAAAACAAACCGTTTTTGAAACTGTGTTGGTTTCATTTAAATATGTCATATAACCTGTTTTTGGAAGAAAAAAACACTATGCATCCGCTATAACTATTCCTTGCGATACAAATATGTCATAAATATATTGAACTGCACTATTGTACTATTTATTTACGTAATTGTTTGGAGTTACATCCAAGAATTTTATTTTCCTGTTTTTTTATTCTTTGTTTTAGTAAAATAGCAAATTACAAAGAACGCAAACACAAACCAAACAAATAGTCAATATAAACAGTAAAAAGGTTAAAAAGTTAAAGGTTTAATCATCAGAGAAGCAAGAGTTAAATTAAATTTCATATTGTAAAAATATGATAACAAAATGATAACATACATGTATTACTACTTTCAGTATCAATCGTTACCGACCTTTTTGTTTTATTTGTCCTTTTTTGGCACGATTTCTGAAAAAAATATATGTTTAACTACAATCAAATTGAAATTGCTATGATGAAAACAGAGTAGTATTCCCAGTATATTGCTAATGTTAATATCACCTTTCATGTTTTAGTTTTTGTTAATATTTGATTTAGAATGTTATAATGTAGTTTATTTCTCATTTAATTGAACATTTTGGGACGTGAACGTATTAATTTCGTTTTGTTAGTGTGTAAATAATACATAACTTCTCCACAGGGAGCTCAAATATCGTACTCGCAATCAAATATAATCAACCATTAAGTTCTGATACAGACATTTAACTCAATCAATATTGATTTGCTATTAATATTTCATATTGCTATTTATGTATTTAATATATTTCATTGACTTAAAACACTTCCAAATCCTTACATAATGCACATGTTGTTAATAATTCATTTAGTATGACTGTACTGTGTTGCATTTCAAAATTGATAGATTTAACCTAGACACGACAACCGTTCATGCATGCTGTTCAAAAACTACTCCCTCTGAAAAATCACTGTCCCAGCCGTTTGCCTCTTTAAAACAAAAAAGCTATCGCTCGGGCAAAAATAACCACGAATATAATGCCTACACATGTTAAAACTACAATGAAGTATAACTTGCATCAATTATTTTGCTCTTTTATAAATTGTTAATATTATATTGTGTTTTATATCAAATGTTTTAAAGAGGTGAGACTCTAATAAATTATTTGTTTGTTGTTTGTTTGTTGTTTGTTACATATTAAATAAACTTTAATGCATGTTCCAAAAGCTCAAATTTAAGTAAACTACATTGTTGTTGTACGTCAAATTATTTCATTTATGATTGAATTATAGAGTGTTTTCGTACAAACTTTTTGTGATTTTTTTTTTCGAAAAAAATCATTGACAAAAGATACAAAGCCTTCCAAAGAGACATTTAAACTCATAAGTCGAAAAATGATTTGACTACTCCATTACAAAGAGAAGAAATGAAATGTTCGTCAATATAAAACAAATAAATAAACAGGAATAAGGTCGAAATGGTAATTTATAATTTTTTATTCATGTTAGTATTATTTGACAAAACTTTAATCTCTCCTTGATTTGTATAGTGTTGACAATAATGAATGAATGAATGATTTTATTCTCATAAACTAGTACAAAGGTACAGAGAAAATAACAGTTCATATATAATACATATTTTGTTTGGCATGTGTGAAATAAATAACAATATAATAATATTACAGTTCCTCTAACCAGGAGGACAGACTTTCAATGAGATGTATTATGCAAATCTACATAATATTTCTAGTTCTAGAACATTTGCAGAGGATAACACATTTTTAAATTTAATAATGTTTGAATTTTTGTTACATTAATGTGCTTAATATTTTTCTCTTTCTATGTTTAAAAAATTGCATGACATAATGTAGTGAAATTCATCACCAATACCTTTAGAGCTACAGAGATGACAAGACCTTTTTGCTCTCGGATAGTTTGCCATCTTCTTGTCTTAAATGGCAAACGATGATTTCCGCATTTACATTTACACAAAGTATATAAAAAATTCGAAGGCAAAATCGATAAATACTTTTCAAATTTATATTCAGTCTTGAAAATTCTATAACATAAACCTTTTGAAGATTGGTGTTAATCTGCACACCACTCTTGTCGAAATTGGCTTTTGCCCAATACTTTATTTTATCTTTGTTTGTTAAAATAATCTTGGCAATGCCATACATTTGACATGCAACATTCATCAAAAATGTTGATATCTCCAATTTCTCCATAAATCACAAAATTTAAAGTCGAGGTTTTAAGTTTTAAAATGTGCTAACAGAATTTCAAATGAACTCGCTCAAGTATATCAAAATTTTCGTATCCCCAATTTCATCCCCGTATAGAAGAATGGGTACAACAGCTTTATCAAACATTTCTAGTTGGCATTCAGTCGATAAGTGATTCAATCTGCTCTTTTTGATAACACTATACATCGCCTAAGTTGCTTGGTCTCGTAAATATTTCGTATATTCTCGTATATATATAATATATATATTAATTGTAAATTCAAACGTTATTATGTTGCTTGATGGATTTTGAATAGAAAACAAATGCGAGGTTTATTACTGCGATTTTGGAAAAAAAAAAACGCCTACAGATGCATAATAGTACGAGTTGAATGCATTACTCATTATGTCCCAATAATCATACGAATTGAAAACTCACAAGATTTCCTGCATTCCAAATACTTGCACTTACTATATCATTCACCTTTAATCAATCTTTCGCTTTTTTCTTTATTATAATAAGTGAAATATCGGTTGCTAAAATGATCAAATACATATGATACCATTAATCATGAACGAGTCATTAAATTATATTACAAAATATCATACAATAAATATTAATTTTGAAAACATTACTACATAAATATTTCATTTCATAGTTTCAATGATAAGTATTATCATTTTACAATGTCAATAAACTCATCATAGATATACCAGGACTAAATTTAATATATACGCCAGACGCGCGTTTCGTCTACAAAAGACTCATCAGTGACGCTCGAATAAAAAAAAAATAAAAAGGCCAAATAAATGAAGTTGAAGAGCATTGAGGACAAAATTCATAAAAGTTTGGCCAAATGCAGCTAAGGTAATCTATGCCTGAGGTAGAAAAGACTTAGTATTTCAAAAAAATCAATATTTTGTAAACAGTAAATTTATAAATATAACAATATCAATGACAATTCATGTCAGCACAAAAAAGTGCTGACTACTGGGCTTGTGATAGTTCAATAAGGATATAATGTAGTGATAACTGAACATATTATTCAAAATCTATAACTTTCAATGTAGACAAAATAGTCAAAGGCAAAATAAAATTGCACTAGTCACGTCGCTGATATAATTGCTTTAGGATCAGTTGCTTTACGGTCCCCAAACATATTGTTTGTTGTATGGCCTGATTACGGAGCTGTTACTTAATTTTGTAATGCATTTCTTCTTGTTGTTGGACCTTTTGATACTTATATGTTGTCAATTGTGGAACAGATATAAGCAACAGTAGTATACTCATGTATGAATTTTCATAAGCCGATTGAGAAAACAAAATCCGGATTTCAGAGTAAAACTGAGTGAAACGCAATAAATATAAGAGGAGAACTACGACACAAAAGAGACACAACACTAAAGTGTGACACCAGTTATTCTCCTTATATGTTAAGCAAAATCAAATATGAACATATATTAATTACGCTCGTAAAAAAAAAACACCTGCGTGAACGACACAAAAATGGTCTTATCCTGTTTTTATTTTTTTCTATATGCAATTCTTTTCTCCTGTAAGGGTACGCCAACATTTACACTCTCTATTTTTTTTAAATACTTGTATTCCAATATGTGTATATCTGCTTTTTTTAGCTAAATAATATTCTGACACACACACAGACTATCTCATACGTTTGATCTCAAACAATTTTACAATGCTGCTTTCTTTTTTTGTTGACTACAGTATCTTTTAACTTGTATATGGTAGATTTGATTTCTTACATTGCCTAGTTTAATTTGTCAAAATAGTGGCATATAAGTTTAATGTCCTCTCACTAAGCTTTATATAATCTTAATGGTATTGTCCTTATATTATTACCCGCCTTTAAACTTATTCACGGATATATCTTGATCAGTAATCCTATGATCCGACACCATCGAGAGATATTCTAAACAATGATAACTTATGCAGATCCTAGCTAGTATTGTTTAATACTCTATATATACCCCCATTTTACAGCTGTTGTTCCACTAGCAGTACTCGTCATTTGATTTCTAAATCTGTGTTTGACAAGGACGGTCTGATCACTTAAAGTAAATCTACGGATACAATTAAGATACTAGTTTTCCGTCGATTAAAAATGTATAAAAAGACAATATACTATATTGCGAATTAAGTATGAACATTTGTAAATTACTTATTACAATATTTTATTTTTGCAGCAATAATTGTGCAAAATGTGTGTCGATGATACAAAATTGATTGCTTAATATGTACTTATCATATTATTAAATACAAGCATAAAAAGATAACTATTATTTAACAATATTTAACAATATATACATTTGTAGTTTATATATTCTGACTTGATTTTTTTAACTTTTAATTGTGTATGAGTTTTAATGTTATATTTCTACAGATGATTTGATTTTCAGTGAGAACAAAAGCTACCAAAAAAAAAAGCAAGTACTACATGTACTATCATTTACCATTTTGTGTAAGTATTTATTGCAATTTTTGCAAGACAGTCCTCCGTAAAAATACACAAAATCACAGATAAACAGGAGAAAACAAAAAGTAAACAATACAGTATAATTTAACATGTTTAACTAAAAAAAGTAATTCTGAAAATTTAGAAATTTAAGACAACTGCAAAATCCTATTATGTGTTTTAAATTGTATGACATTGGATTAAAGCAAATTGCACCAGTACCTAATATGACTATATAATATTCACCGAGTACCTGGTATGACTAAAGGGCATTGCACAAGTACCTGGTTTGACTATATGACTTTCATTCAGTACCTGATATGACTACAAGATATTCATCAAGTATTTGGTATGATTAATTGACATTGAGCAAGTACCAGGTATGGCTAAGGGACATAGAACACGTGCCAGGTATGGCCAATCTGCAAACAGAACAGAAAAGAAGAATGGAACATTGTATTTTCTATTCTGGCTAGACTGATTGCTTTGGCACTAATCGCATCATTTCGTATATGTAAGAAAACAATACACCTGGTTTATAAATCATACTTACATGGTGAATCATTTATGCAGTGTTCACATTTACCTAAACTCGGTTAAACACAATTGCGTTTCCATTTATACAACTAATTGTGTACATGTAGTTTAAATCTTGTTTTGGGTACAAGCAATCAATAGTCAATGTAGGCCTCGTGTCGGGAAAGTGTATACAAACCAAGGTATTTTGAATTTGAAAATTCACCATGCATAAGGTTTGGATAACATTGATATTGAAAAGAAGTATTAACACAGTTCTTCGTCAACGTATTTTTTCTACACTCGATATATTGCTTTGTTAAATAAAAAAAAAACTTAAGGTAGGTTTATAAACCCCTTATCGAGACTACATTAACGCATCATCATTGTCAAACACATACTTTATCTGAAAATGTCTACCCCGGTTGACTGGACGTACACAAAATATTTGCCACTGGTCGTTACTCAGGCAACATTCACTCATACATGCATTACTAAAAAGAGTATGCAGTGAATAATATTATTTGGCTAGTATCTTAGAAGCAGTTTGTCTTTGGCCTAAAGGTATACAGGTATGCTTCGGCACTATGTGATCCGTTTCATTCTACAAATTTCATTATAATTGTGCAATACGTCGTTCGCCCAACAGCAAACAGGTATGAAATTGTTCTTTATTAAGTATCATTCGTTGATCGCAATAAAACTATAGCAATCTTTTCTATTAACAGTTAGGCTTTGTCTGACGTTCGTTTTTTTCTTTTCTATTGCACAAATTAATGAACGTTTCCTTGGAAAGTCTACAAAGCACCTTGGATAACCCTTTATATAAAAAAGAAGATGTGGTATGATTGCCAATGAGACAACTATCCACAAAAGACCAAAATGACACAGACATTAACAACTATAGGTCACCGTACGGCCTTCAACAATGAACAAATCCCATATCGCATAGTGAGCTATTAAAGGCCCCGATAAAGTCTGGTTTTTTTTACAATATTAACATATCATGGTATTCCAGGGGTTATGTTTTCTCTAATGTTGATTGATTCGTCGATTGATTGTTGATGTGTTATCGCTCCTATTAAGTGCCTAATATGGGCTATTCGTTATTATTGGTTGAGGAAGCAGAGGAAACCACCGACCTTTCATAGGAAAACTAACAACCCTAGTTAATTGACAATCTATTATGTTAATTTAAGTTTTATGATTTAAGTCGCTTCTTTTAGATATTTTATTTCTATGACAAAGCACGATGCAGGCTTATAATATTCTGTAAATCGGAAGGAGAGTGATTGGGATCATACTAAGGGATACATAAGTACATTTCACAAGAGTGGCGGAAACGGAAAACACGATATCGAATATTCATATTTGCTCTGGTTGTTTCATTTACATAATTTGTTTCTGTTTTAATTAAATAAAATTATGTCGTAAGAAACCTGCCTATGACTCAGTTACATGAACAAATAGAAAAACTACAATGTTTAAGTCAATTTCAAATGGTATGATTTTTTTTTTCCGTACAGCACTGTGTATAAAATGTTTCAAATCAATATTTTGATTTGTGTTAAAAAAAAACTGCATAACAGTATTGTACACTTTCATAGTGCAATCTGAAAAAAGAGATCGACGGTTTAGGAAGTATAGTTTGTCCTGTACTTGTTCTGAACTTGTTCAGATTCGTCAGCACAATAATTGTTAAGTATATGCATATTTAGTATTGCAGGTTGTATAATTTCACAGCCACGTCCAATTGGAATAAGAATAGTAAACCCTTTGATTGTCTCATTTTGAAAACAAATATAGCACTCATTCGATGTTAAAAATCATAAAAAATTCTCTGATTGTCCAGGCAAAAATATATGTCGCTTTTAAATCGACTCTAGTTATCAAGTGGCAGTCCACATTGCTGTCGTTTTTCCTGTTTAACACAAAGCCTTAAAACCTACACATTTTATTGATCATCAATTATTTTTGCTATCGTCCTGAAAATGTATTAACTATTTGCCACTGGACGTTAAAGAGCCACCCATTACCATTATGCATTATTCTGTACTGACTTACCGTACATTTTGAGGAAAGTCCATTATATATGCTAGAGTGGGAATGGTGCGAGCATGGCTTTGATAAGATCTGAAATTCAATAAAAGGCTTCCCTGAAAACAAAATGTAAATGTATACTTCGCTCAACAGCATGCACGTATATTGTCAGCTAGAAAAAAAAAACTCTCGTTTGCCTGTATGATATGAAGTCGATCTAATTCGCATTGCTAGTCCAGAAGTTATTGCTAATCATTCATATACTAATTCGAAACTACGACCATAGTACATGTATGAATTTAAACAAAACATAAGGCATATTTGGTCTAACAAGCAAGAAAAATATGAAATGTGCTGTTTTCAATTTTTTTTACATCACTGGGTAGATACCTCTGCTGGAGGAATATCATTCCCCGAGAGTATCATCAGCTCAGCAGTCAGTACTTTGGTACTGACACGATTCAACAAACTTTATTTCAATTGTCCGTTTATAAATTTTTAATTATTACAAAACTAAAGTTTCAACTCCCTTAGGCAAAGTTGGCTTTAGATGAATTTGGCTATTATTTCAGGTATGGTTGATATATAGCTCTACAACGGTTTCGGTACGTATACATCTTCGGATTTCAAATGTTTGACTTTGAGCGTTCCTGATGAAGGAAAATCTTGTAAAGCGTTTCGGACGCAAGACATTATTTAACGTGATGTTTTCATTTTTTTTTTAAGAAAAATATTCTAGTTTTATTGGTGGCGGTAGACAGAGGGCATGGAGGGAACCATCAACATTTGATGATACATTAATTTCACTACTAAGACCACCGAGGCACTTTCAATTAGGACAGGTTGAATTGTATATGTCCGTTGTGACTGTTAAAAACAAACATCCGACACTAATGTGTATTAGTTGATGTTCGTCATCTTATTTGTGCTGGAAGTGTACGACATTAAGCTAAAACTATTAATTGACATATCAGTTTCGTTTCAATTTAAATCGAACAAACACATGCGATATATTTAGACACACACATGTTTATTTGATGGCATCCATTTGCATGATCTCGGGTAACTCTGATAACCAGTTAAACAGGTCGTATATTTAACGGGACAATAACTGAAAAAAGTGGCGAAGGAAAACATGGCACCAATTTCATCAAGACTTCAAAACAAAACAGCCAGACTGTTTATGAAATAGAGTATTTGCTTGTAAAACATATTGTTTCTCTAGATTTACGAGGAAATGAAATAAAAAATACAATAAATCAAAATAGTTAGATTAAAATATGCATTAAAATGTCCTTCAAAACAAATGTATCAAACCAAATGCTTTTAACGTCTTGGATTTTAAGCGTCTGTTATTTTCATAAGTGGCAAATATTCTGATATAACTAACTTATTGTCGATTGTCATGAAAATGTTTACTTCATAGGAGAAACAAAATTATCAGATGTGTGGCTTTATGAAGTATTAATTTAATAGTGATGTGATATCTTTTTGATTCAGAAGATAACATTTGAGGGTGTAGATGGTCAATGATTATGTTTTATTTATTTTTTTTGATCATTCTCTATGAAAATATGTCTTATAAAACATGTAAAACAAATGTGATGATACTATAATTATCAACTTGAACACAAATACTTTATTTCCTATTAAACTACATTGATATAGTTATAGAGAAATTTTAGACACAATTAAAATATGCACAATACAACGAAATTAACTTGAAGGTTTGACTTTTACACTCATAACTTTATTAAATTCCAGGATATTAAAACATTTGATGACTTAAACAGTGAATGGATTTATATATAAAGGCAACAGTAGTATACCGCTGTTCAAAACTCATAAATCCATTGACAAAAAACAAAATCGAGGTAACAAACTAAAACCGAGGGAAACGCATTAAATATAAGAGGAGAACAGCGACACAACAATAAATTATAACACACACAGAAACGGACCAAGTATCAGGCAAAATCCCACGAGAATAACAAATATAACCTTAAAACCAAATACATGAATGTGGGATAGACAAGTACCGTGACACGTGTTATCGCAATGTGAAATTACACTCAAAAATAAGAGAAAAAAAACGACGCAACGTAAAAATGTAACACACACAGAAACGAATAATAATATAACAATGGCCATATTCCTGACTGGTATAATAGGGTTTGACCAACAGTATTTCGTTAAAAAGTATCTGACTCTATAAGTCAATTGCTACACAATACATACTACACTAATAATCATCACCTATGATATATGAGTCACAAACTCCACAAAAATGGAAAAGATCTTAAATATGTGTCTTGCGTCGTGATTATTATAGGCAATTTTGAAATTAAATGAAACGATACTTAATCAATTAGGAAATGATTATCTATCCACCGAAGCGTGGCATTTTATCACATGAAATCCAAATTATTAGAAGTTGAGACAATGTTATTACAGTCTTCCGATTAATTTATAATAAATTTACACAACAACGCAATTTTGATCTGCTTCTTTACTTTATAATTTCGCTTGAAGAAATCTGTTTCGTTTCTAGATCTATCGGAAATAAATATGGTACCCGTGCCAATGAAACAGCTCTTCATTGAAATATGTCGATCAAATGAAAAAAAAAACATAACAAGAGCTTCTCGAGCCTGTGAGTCATTGTTCAAGTGA
>NC_134844.1:86396163-86411163 GCF_965363235.1 Mytilus galloprovincialis | reverse complement strand
AGATATACAACTTTTAGAAAAAGGTATCAAACCATTTAACCTTGTAAAAAACAACCGGAAGTGACCTTTTGTAAACCGGAAATAGCTATTTTTTTGTACTTTATTAATATAAAAGTATATAGAACCAGATATTTTTGGAATCAGTGTCAAGTAAATATTCAAATATAATCGGAAGTAACATTTTTCCAACCGGAAGTAACAAATTATCTCCCTTATTTAAAAAAAATGTATGGAAACAATATATTTTTGGAATCAGCTTACTAGGAGCTATCATTTGACGATTGAAATGACATTTTAAACTTAGTTTCACAACTTTTCATATCAAAATACATTGTTTTGATGGAAAGACCTTCAATTGTTCTCTGAACAATTGGTTTTTAATTATTATTTTTTTTTTTCCGCCAAATTTTGTTCTTGCGATAAATGTTTGTTTCGCAATATGTCGCTTAGATTTTTTTCATATTGTATTGTATAGTTTATGCGCTTTTAAATTTCACCCTGCTAAGCCGAACCATTTTCTTTGTAAGAGTTATCTCCCTATTCACTGTTTGTCATGTGTGTGCATCTCCTTCGTAACAAAATAAGAAAGCGACAAAATTCTTTTTACAAATTGTTCGTTACATCCTCCGGAATTTTTGGCTAATTTGGATCGAAGCGATTCGATGAAATTTTATAGGAGTTATGTACCTTTACGGAATAAATTTGTCGGTATGTTTTTTTAACTCATAAACCGTTAACCGTATAACCCTGGAATGTTTTTATTTGAGTCCCCTGGGTCCTAACTTAGAAAATTAGGTCAAGGTCAAAGGTCAAGGTCATATTTTAGATTTTCATATGTCTTTGATTTCCCTATAATTCTTGAATGGTTATAGATACAGAAAATTTAAGCAGTGAAAAATGTTCAGTACTTCAAGGGGCAACTTTGTTACATTATGACTGTATTGGTTTTACCATTATGTAAGGGACATAACCCCCATTGATGGTTTATAAAAAGCCATTATTAGGCAAAACTCTTAAACAAAAGGTCCTGGACCCATAGGGTCTTTTGCAATGACTTTGTGAAGCAATGACCTTGACAAAGGTCACAAGGTCAAAGGTCAAGGTCATGTACATATGTGATTTGGGGCACGACTTGAAGAATTTTATGTGTGTTTGCCAACCAACCAACCAACCAACCAATCATGATCAATCAATCATGATCAATCAACAAATCATGATCATGATCAATCAACCAATCATGATCATGATTAATCAATCAATCAATCATGTTTCCGTCTCATGTGTTTAATATAGGGTTCAAGATCTCCTTTGTTTCTTTTTCGCTGTTTCAATTGACCCTTTCCAACGTGTTTAACCAACCAACCAACCAACCAACCAACCAACCAATCAATCAATCAATCAATCAATCATGATCAATCAATCATGTTTCCGTCTCGTCTCGTGTGTTTAATATAGGGTCCAAGATCTTCTTTGTTTCTTTTTCGCTGTTTCAATTTGCCCTATCCAACGTGTTTAACCAACCAACCAACCAACCAACCAACCAACCAACCAACCAACCAACCAACCAACCAACCAACCAACCAACCAACCAACCAATCAATCAATCAATCAATCAATCAATCAATCATGTTTCCGTCTCGTGTGTTTAATATAGGGTCCAAGATCTTTTTTGTTTCTTTTTCGCTGTTTCAATTGGCCCTATCCAACGTGTTTTACTAACCAACCAACCAACTAACCAACCAACCAACCAACCAACTAATCAATCAATCAATCAATCAATCATGATTATGATCAATCAATCATGGTCATGATCAATCAATCATGTTTCATGAAAAATTGAAATTTAATATTGTTCTTGCGTCACTTCTGAAAAAAAAATCCACATGTACTCTGAAACTACAAATACAATCGACCTCAAAATTTGCAGTCAGCAGGGCATACATGTACTAAAAGTTTATAAAAAAACTTGGTGCAGATATCTCTCAAAGCTTTTCCTAGAGAAAAGAAATTGCAATGCCGTAAAAATTGCTTGCTAGGTCCGTAAATTTCAGTAAAAGCCTACAATAAAATGTCCGCTCCGAGATTGAAATACTAATCTGTGTTACAAACAGGTGCTGAAAAATGTACATTATCAGAAAATAATCAATAAATGTGTTTTAAAGTTACACGGATCAAATAAATCCAAATCATGCACTGCTTGTGAACTGTCATCAAAATGTCAATTTCCTACAATGACAAAAGAAATTACATTGCGTGCATTCCGTCTCTATACATGTTGCCTGTTCAAAGTCCCCACCTAAAAAGGAATAAAAAGACTATCTTTTCGTTATTATAAACCCGTGTCACGTGATGTGGCGCGCGCGCTGTACCTAAAATAAAAGAAAAACTTTCCAAACTAAACATGAAACTTCTCCGGTAACAATAATATAGACCCCATACAGAAACAAACAAACAAACAAACAAACAAACAAACAAACAAACACCCCCCCATTCAATTAATTTTAAAGGGGGAAAGACCCCCTACAATTGCTTTTTTAAAGCAATTGATTTATATTTATTATTATTAGGTCTTTCCACCTTTCTGTGGAAAGACCTATTGTATTTCTTCTGATTATTAAGTCTTTCCACTTTTCTGTGGAAAGACTTATTGTTTTTGTTCTGATTATTATTATTATTATTATTATTATTTTTTTTTTTTTTCCGCCAACTTTTGTTCTTGCGATAAATGTTTGTTTCGCAATATGTCGCTTAGATATTTCTCATATTGTATCGTATAGTTTATGCGCTTTTAAATTTCACCCTGCTAAGCCGAACCATTTTCTTTGTAAGAGTTATCTCCCTATTCACTGTTTATCATGTGTGTGCATCTCCTTCGTAACAAAAAAAGATAGCGACAAAATTCTTTTTACAAATTGTTCGTTACATCCTCAGAAAATTTTGGCTAATTTGGATCGAAGCGATTCGATGAAATTTTATAGGAGTTATCTATCTTTACGGAATAAATTTGTCGGTATGTTTTTTTAACTCATAAACCGTTAACCGTATAACCCTGGAATGTTTTTATTTGAGTCCCCTGATTCCTAGCTTAGAAAATTAGGTCAAGGTCAAAGGTCAAGGTCATATTTTAGATTTTCATATGTCTTTGATTTCCCTATAATTCTTGAATGGTTATAGATACAGAAAATTTAAGCAGTGAAAAATGTTAAGTACTTCAAGGGGCAACTTTTTTACATTATGACTATATTGATTTTACCATCATGTAAGGGACATAACTCCCATCGATGGTTTTTAAAAAGCCATATTTAGGCAAAACTCTTAAACAAAGGTCCTTGACCCATAGGGTCTTTTGCAATGACCTTGTGGAGCAATGACCTTGACGAAGGTCACAAGGTCAAAGGTCAAGGTCATCAAATTATGTGGTTTTGGCACTATTTAAACAGTTTTATGTGTGTTTGAATTTCAACCAACCAACCAACCAACCAACCAACCAACCAACCAACCAACCAACCAATCAACCAACCAACCAACCAACCAACCAACCAACCAACCAACCAACCAACCAACCAATCAATCAATCAATGTTTCCGTTTCATGTGTTTGATACGGGATTCAAGGTCTCTTTTTTTTCGCTTGTTTTAATTGAGCCTATCAAACGTGTTTAACCAACATGTTTAACAAATATGTTTAACTAACGTGTTTAACCAACAACCAATAAACCAACCAACCAACCAACCAACCAACCAATCAATCAATCAATCAATCAATCAATCAATGCATGTTTCCGTTTCATGTGTTAAATACGGGATCCAAGATGTTTTTTTTTCGCTCGTTTAAATTGAGCCTATCTAACGTGTTTAACCAGCCAACGTGTTTAACCAACGTGTTTAACCAACATGTTTAACCAACCAACCAACCAACCACCCAACCAATCAATCAATCAATCAATCAATGCATGTTTCCGTTTCATGTGTTAAATACGGGATCCAAGATGGTTTTTTTCGCTCGTTTAAATTGAGCCTATCTAACGTGTTAACCAGCAAACGTGTTTAACCAACGTGTTTAACCAACTTACCAACCAACCAACCAACCAACCAACCAATCAATCAATCAATGCAGGTTTGCGTTTCATGTGTTAAATACGGGATCCAAGATGGTTTTTTTCGCTTGTTTAAATTGAGCCTATCTAACGTGTTTAACCAGCCAACGTGTTTAACCAACGTGTTTAACCAACATGTTTAACCAACCAACCAACCAACCACCCACCCAACCAACCAACCAATCAATCAATCAATCAATGCATGTTTCCGTTTCATGTGTTAAATACGGGATCCAAGATGTTTTTTTTTCGCTTGTTTAAATTGAGCCTATCCAACGTGTTTAACCAGCCAACGTGTTTAACCATTATGTTTAACCAAGGTGTTTAACCAATATGTTTAACCAAGGTGTTTAACCAATATGTTTAACCAAGGTGTTTAACCAATATGTTTAACCAACATGTTTAACCAACGTGTTTAACCAACCAACCAACCAATCAATCAATCAATCAATGCATGTTTCCGTTTCATGTGTTAAATACGGGATCCAATTTTGAGCCTATCCAATGTGTTTAACCAACGTGTTTAACCAACGTGTTTAACCAACCAACCAAACAACCAATCAATCAATCAATGCATGTTTCCGTTTCATGTGTTAAAAACGGGATCCGAGATGGTTTTTTTTCGTTTGTTAAAATTGAGCCTATCAAACGTGTTTAACCAGCCAACGTGTTTAAACTACGTGTTTAACCGACATGTTTAACCAACGTGTTTAACCAACCAACCAACCAACCAACCAACCAATAAATAAATCAATGCATGTTTCCGTTTCATGTGTTAAATACGGGATCCAAGATGGTTTTTTTTCGCTTGTTTAAATTGAGCCTATCAAACGTGTTTAACCAGCCAACGTGTTTAACCAACGTGTTAAACCAACATGTTTAACCAACGTGTTTAACCAACCAACCAACCAACCAACCAACCAATCAATCACTTAATGTATGTTTCCGTGTCATGCGTTTAATACGGGATGCAGGGTCTCTTGAGGTCTTTTTCCCCTTGTTCTAAGTGACCCTATCAAACGTGTTTAATCAACCAACAAACAAACCAACCAACCAACCAACCAATCAATCAACCAACTAATCAATCAATCAATATGCATGACTGTTTATTTATGACAGTTTATTGAAGGAACAAACTCTCAATTATTCAAGAACATTTTTATTTTATTATTGTTCTTACGTCTCTTCTGAAAAAAAATCCACATATTCTCTGAAACTACAAGTCCAATCGACCTGAAAATTTGCAGTCAGCAGGGCATACATGTACTGAAGGTTCATAAAAAAACTTTTTGCAGATATCTCTCAAGACTTTTCCTAGAAAAAAGAAATGGCAATGCAGTAAAAATCGCTTGCTAGGTCCGTCAATCTCAGTAAAAACCTACCATAAAATGTCCGCTCCGAGATTGAAATACTAATCTGTGTTACAAACAGGTGCTGAAAAATGGACATTATCAAAAAATAATCATTAAATGTGTTTTAAAGTTTCACCGGATCGATTAAATCCAAAACATGCACTGCTGGTGAACTGTGATCAAAATGTCAATTTCCTACAATGACAAAAGAAATTACATTGTGTACATTCCATCTCTATACATGTTGTCTGTCCAAGGTCCCGACCTAAAAAGAAATTAAAAGACTAAGTTTTTCTTAATATAAACCCGCGTCACGTGATGTCTCCTCAATCTTGCGCGCGCGCTGTATCTAAAATAAAAGAAAAACTTTCCAAACTAAACATGAAACTTCTCCGGTAACATAATAATATAGACCCCATACCAAAGCAAACAAACAAACAAATAAACAAATACCCCCCCCCCCCCTTTTTCCAAATCAATCAATAAAAAAAATCATCAGAGGGGAAAGACTGCCTAACAATTGTTTTCAAAACAATTGCTTTATATTTATTATTAGGTCTTTCCACTTTTCTGTGGAAAGACCTATTGTATTTGTTCTGATTATTAGGTCTTTCCACCTTTCTGTGGAAAGACCTATTGTATTTCTTCTGATTATTATTATTTTTTTTTTTTTTTTTTTTTTCTTCCGCCTAATTTTGATATTGCGACAAATGTTTGTTTCGCAATATGTCGCTTAGATATTTCTCATATTGTATCGTACAGTTTATGCGCTTTTACATTTCACCCTGCTAAGCCGAACACTTTTCTTTGTAAGAGTTATCTCCCTATTCACTGTTTATCATCAGAGTGCATCTCCTTCGTAACAAAAAAAGATAGCGACAAAATTCTTTTTACAAATTGTTCGTTACATCCTAAGGAAAATTTGGCTTATTTGGATCGAAGCGATTCGATGAAGTTTTATAGGAGTTATCTACCTTTACAAAATTATTTTCTCAATATGTGTTATTAACTAATAAACCGTCAACCATATAACCCTGGAATGTATTTATTTGAGATCCCTAGGCCCTTTATTAGAAAATGGGGTCAAGGTCAAAGGTCAAGGTCAAGTTCTAAATTCGGAATTTTCCATGTTTTTGCATTTTCTCCAACCCTTGAAAAGGTATATATTAAAGAACAAGTGCAAAATGATTGCTATATAGTTATGAAGATATTTTACATTTGGTCTGATACAATTAAAAAGCATCTAATAGGAGTTAGTGCCCCTGAAATGTCTTGATATGAGGTTATTTGATTATAACTTCAACTAAGTCCATTTTAATGGCATTTGACCTTGTGCAAAAGTTTGGATGACAAATAACCTTGAAAAATGACTACCGGAAGTGACCTTGAGAAAACCGGAAGTAACCTTCTTTGCAATTTTTTCGTATAAAAGTACTCAAAATCCATATATTTTGTCATATAGATACATAAACTGATTACTGAAGACTAAAAATGACTTCCAACAAACCGGAAGTGACCATGTATCTCCCATTCTAAATACAAAAGTATATAGAAACTATATATTTTTGGAATCAGTGTGAAAGAAGCTGTCATATTAGACCGGAAGTGACATTCATTTCACCGGAAGTAGCATATTATCTCCTTTATATCACTTAAAAATATGATTAAACCATTATTTATCGTATCAGTATGAACAACTATCTTCTTATCAAAATTTCTTTGATATGGAAAGACCTTCAATTGTTCTCTGAACAATTGGTTTTTAATTATTATTTTTTTTTTTTTTTTTTCTTCCGCCTAATTTTGATATTGCGACAAATGTTTGTTTCTCAATATGTCGCTTAGATATTTTTCATATTGTATCGTACAGTTTATGCGCTTTTACATTTAACCCTGCTAAGCCGAACACTTTTCTTTGTAAGAGTTATCTCCCTATTCACTGTTTATCATCAGAGTGCATCTCCTTCGTAACAAAAAAAGATAGCGACAAAATTCTTTTTACAAATTGTTCGTTACATCCTAAGGAAAATTTGGCTTATTTGGATCGAAGCGATTCCATGAAATTTTATAGGAGTTATCTACCTTTACAAAATTATTTTCTCAATATGTGTTATTAACTAATAAACCGTCAACCGTATAACCCTGGAATGTATTTATTTGAGATCCCTAGGCCCTTTATTAGAAAATGGGGTCAAGGTCAAAGGTCAAGGTCAAGTTCTAAATTCGGAATTTTCCATGTGTTTGCATTTTCTCCAACCCTTGAAAAGGTACATATTAAAGAACAAGTGCAAAATGATTGCTATATAGTTATGAAGATATGTTACATTTGGTCTGATACAATTAAATAGCATCTAATAGGAGTTAGTGCCCCTGAAATGTCTTGATATGAGGTTATTTGATTATAACTTCAACTAAGTCCATTTTAATGGCATTTGACCTTGTGCAAAAGGTTGGATGACAAATGACCTTGAAAAATGACTACCGGAAGTGACCTTGAGAAAACCGGAAGTAACCTTTTTTGCAATTTTTTCGTATAAAAGTACTCAGAACCCATATATTTTGTCATATAGATACATAAACTTATTACTGAAGACTAAAAATGACTTCCAACAAACCGGAAGTGACCATGTATCTCCCATTCTTAATACAAAAGTATATAGAAACTATATATTTTTGGAATCAGTGTGAAAGAAGCTATCATATTAGACCGGAAGTGACATTCATTTCACCGGAAGTAGCATATTATCTCCTTTATATCACTTAAAAATATGATTAAACCATTATTTATCGTATCAGTATGAACAACTATCTTCTTATCAAAATTTCTTTGATATGGAAAGACCTTCAATTGTTCTCTGAACAATTGGTTTTTAATTAGGTCTTTCCACTTTTTTTTTTTTTTTCCGCCAACTTTTGTTCTTGCGATAAATGTTTGTTTCGCAATATGTCGCTTAGATATTTTTCATATTGTATCGTATAGTTTATGCGCTTTTAAATTTCACCCTGCTAAGCCGAACCATTTTCTTTGTAAGAGTTATCTCCCTATTTACCGTTTATCATCAGAGCGTATCTCCTTCGTAACAAAAAAAGATAGCGACAAAATTCTTTTTACAAATTGTTCCTTACATCCTCAGGATTTTTTGGCGTATTTGGATCGAAGCGATTTCATGAAATTTTATAGGAGTTATCTACCTTTACGGAATAAATTTGTTCGTATGTTTTTTTATCTCATAAACCGTTTACCGTATAACCCTTGCATGTTTTTATTTGAGTCCCCTGGATCCTTACTTAGAAAATTAGGTCAAGGTCAAAGGTCAAGGTCAAGTTCTAAATTATGACTTTTGCTTGTTTTTGCATTTTTCCCCTTACTTTGAGAGATACATATAAAAGAACAAGTGCAAAATGTCTGCTTTATTGTAATGAAGATATGCTACATTTAGTCTTATACAATTAAATGGCATCTTATAGGAGTTGGTGACCCTGAAATGTGTTGATATGAGATTATTTGATTATAACTTCAAGTAAGTTCATTATAAAGACATTTGACCTTATACAAAAAGTTAAGTGACAAATGACCTTGAAAAATGGCTACCGGAAGTGACCTTTAGAAAACCGGAAGTAGCTTTTTTTGCAGTTTTTTCACATACAAGTATTCAGAATCCATATATTTTGTCATATAGATACATAAACTGATTACTGAAGAATAAAAATGACTTCCAACAAACCGGAAGTAACCAATTATCTCCCATTCTACATGCAAAAGTACATAGAAACTATATATTTTTGGAATCAGTGTGAAAGAAGCTATCATATGAGACCGGAAGTAGCATATTATCTCCCTTACATCACTCAAAAGATAATTAAACCATTATTTATATCATCAGTATGAAGAAACTACCTTCTGATCCAAATTTCTTTGTTGTGGAAAGACTTTCAATTGTTCTCTGAACAATTGGTTTTTAATTAAGTCTTTCCACTTTTCTGTGGAAAGACTTATTGTTTTTCTTCTGATTATTATTAATTTTTTTTTCCGCCAAATTTTGTTCTTGCGATAAATGTTTGTTTCGCAATGTGTCGCTTAGATATTTCTCATATGGTATCGTATAGTTTATGCACTTTGAAATTTCACCCTGCTAAGTCGAACCATTTTCTTTGTAAGAGTTATCTCCCTATTCACTGTTTATGATCTGTGTGCATCTCCTTTGTAACAAAAAAAGATAGCGACAAAATTCCTTTTATAAATTGTTCGTTACATCCTCAGGAATTTTTGGCTCATTTGGATCGAAGCGATTCGATGAAATTTTATAGGAGTTATCTACCTTTACAAAATAAATTTGTCGGTATGTTTTTTTAACTCATAAACAGTTAACCGTATAACCCTGGAATGTTTTTATTTGAGGCCCCTAGGTCCTAACTTAGAAAATGAGGTCAAGGTCAAAGGTCAAGGTCAAGTTCTCATTTGTGACTTTTGCTTGTTTTTGCATTTTCTCCAACACTGTGAGAGATACATATTAAAGAACAAGTTCAAAATGTCTGCTTAATTGTAATGAAGATATGCTACATTTAGTCTTATACAATTAAATGGCATCTTAAAGGAGTTGGTGCCCCTGAAATGTCTTGATATGAGGTTATTTGATTATAACTTCAATTAAGTTCATTATAAAGACATTTGACCTTATACAAAAGGTTAAGTGACAAATGACCTTGAAAAATGGCTACCGGAAGTGACCTTGAGAAAACCGGAAGTAGTTTTTTTTGCAATTTTTTCACATAAAAGAACTCAGAATCCATATATTTTGTTATATGGATACAGAAACTGATTACTGAAGACTAAAAATGACTTCCAACAAACCGGAAGTGGTCAATTATCTCCCATTCTACATACAAAAGTATATAGAAACTATATATTTTCGGAATCAGTGTGAAAGAAGCTGTCATATGAGACCGGAAGTGACATTCATTTCACCGGAAGTAGCATGTTATCTCCCTTATATCACTCATTAATATAATTAAACCATTATACATCGCATCAGTATGAAGAAACTACCTTCTTATCCAAATTTCTTTGCTGTGGAAAGACTTTCAATTGTTCTCTGAACAATTGGTTTTTAATTAGGTCTTTCCACTTTTCTGTGGAAAGCCTATTGTATTTGTTCTGATTATTATTATTTTTTTTTTTCCGCCAAATTTTGTTCTTGCGATAAATGTTTGTTTCGCAATATGTCGCTTAGATTTTTTTCATATTGTATCGTATAGTTTATGCGCTTTTAAATTTCACCCTGCTAAGCCGAACCATTTTCTTTGTAAGAGTTATCTCCCTATTCACTGTTTGTCATGTGTGTGCATCTCCTTCGTAACAAAATAAGAAAGCGACAAAATTCTTTTTACAAATTGTTCGTTACATCCTCAGGAATTTTTGTCTAATTTGGATCGAAGCGATTCGATGAAATTTTATAGGAGTTATGTACCTTTACGGAATAAATTTGTCGGTATGTTTTTTTAACTCATAAACCGTTAACCGTATAACCCTGGAATGTTTTTATTTGAGTCCCCTGGGTCCTAACTTAGAAAATTAGGTCAAGGTCAAAGGTCAAGGTCATATTTTAGATTTTCATATGTCTTTGATTTCCCTATAATTCTTGAATGGTTATAGATACAGAAAATTTAAGCAGTGAAAAATGTTCAGTACTTCAAGGGGCAACTTTGTTACATTATGACTGTATTGGTTTTACCATTATGTAAGGGACATAACCCCCATTGATGGTTTATAAAAAGCCATTATTAGGCAAAACTCTAAAACAAAAGGTCCTTGACCCATAGGGTCTTTTGCAATGACATTGTGAAGCAATGACGTTGACAAAGGTCACAAGGTCAAAGGTCAAGGTCATGTACATATGTGATTTGGGGCACGACTTGAAGAATTTTATGTGTGTTTGCCAACCAACCAATCATGATCAATCAATAATGATCAATCAACAAATCATGATCATGATCAATCAACCAATCATGATCATGATTAATCAATCAATCAATCAATCAATCAATCAATCATGTTTCCGTCTCATGTGTTTAATATAGGGTTCAAGATCTCCTTTGTTTCTTTTTCGCTGTTTCAATTGACCCTTTCCAACGTGTTTAACCAACCAACCAACCAACCAACCAATCAATCAATCAATCAATCAATCAATCAATCAATCAATCAATCAATCATGTTTCCGTCTCGTCTCGTGTGTTTAATATAGGGTCCAAGATCTTCTTTGTTTCTTTTTCGCTGTTTCAATTGGCCCTATCCAACGTGTTTAACCAACCAACCAACCAACCAACCAACCAACCAACCAACCAATCAATCAATCAATCAATCAATCATGTTTCCGTCTCGTGTGTTTAATATAGGGTCTAAGATCTTTTTTGTTTCTTTTTCGCTGTTTCAATTGGCCCTATCCAACGTGTTTTACCTACCAACTAACCAACCAACCAACCAACCAACCAACCAACCAACCAACTAATCAATCAATCAATCAATCAATCAATCAATCAATCAATCAATCAATCATGTTTCATGAAAAATTGAAATTTAATATTGTTCTTGCGTCACTTCTGAAAAAAAAAATCCACATGTATTCTGAAACTACAAATACAATCGACCTCAAAATTTGCAGTCAGCAGGGCATACATGTACTAAAAGTTTATAAAAAAACCTGGTGCAGATATCTCTCAAAGCTTTTCCTAGAGAAAAGAAATTGCAATGCCGTAAAAATTGCTTGCTAGGTCTGTAAATTTCAGTAAAAGCCTACAATAAAATGTCCGCTCCGAGATTGAAATACTAATCTGTGTTACAAACAGGTGCTGAAAAATGTACATTATCAGAAAATAATCAATAAATGTGTTTTAAAGTTACACCGGATCAAATAAATCCAAATCATGCACTGCTTGTGATCTGTCATCAAAATGTCAATTTCCTACAATGACAAAAGAAATTACATTGTGTGCATTCCGTCTCTATACATGTTGCCTGTTCAAAGTCCCCACCTAAAAAGGAATAAAAAGACTAAGTTTTTCTTAATATAAACCCGCGTCACGTGATGTCTCCTCAATCTTGCGCGCGCGCTGTATCTAAAATAAAAGAAAAACTTTCCAAACTAAACATGAAACTTCTCCGGTAACATAATAATATAGACCCCATACCAAAGCAAACAAACAAACAAATAAACAAATACCCCCCCCCCCCTTTTCCAAATCAATCAATAAAAAAAAATCAATTATCCATTCATCAGAGGGGAAAGACTGCCTGACAATTGTTTTCAAAACAATTGCTTTATATTTATTATTAAGTCTTTCCACTTTTCCGTGGAAAGACTTATTGTATTTCTTCTGATTATTATTATTATTATTTTTTTCTTCCGCCAAATTTTGTTCTTGCGCAAAATGTTTGTTTCGCAATATGTCGCTTAGATATTTCCCATATGGTATCGTATAGTTTATGCGCTTTTAAATTTCACCCTGCTAAGCCGATCCATTTTCTATGTAAGAGTTATCTTCCTTTTCACTGTTTACCCTCTGTGTGCATCTTCTTCGTAACAAAAAAAGATAGCGACAAAATTCTTTTTACAAATTGTTCGTTACATCCTCAGTAATTTTTGGCGCATTTGGATCGAAGCGATTCGATGAAATTTTATAGGGGTTATCTACCTTTACAAAATAAATTTGTCGGTATGTTTAGTTAACTCATAAACCGTTAACCGTATAACCCTGGAATGTTTTTATTTGAGTCCAATGGGTCCCAACTTAGAAAATGAGGTCAAGGTCAAAGGTCAAGGTCAAGTTCTAAATTGTGACTTTTGCTTGTTTTTGCATTTTCTCCGACACTTTGAGAGATACACATAAAAGAACAAGTGCAAAATGTCAGCTTTATTGTAATGAAGATATGTTACATTTAGTCTTATACAATTAAATGGCATCTTATAGGAGTTGGTGCCCCTGAAATGTCTTGATATGAAGTTATTTGATTATAACTTCAATTAAGTTCATTATAAAAACATTTGACCTCATACAAAAGGTTAAGTGACTAATGACCTTGAAAAATGGCTACCGGAAGTGACCTTTAGAAAACCGGAAGTAGCTATTTTTGCAATTTCTTTCACATAAAAGTACCCAGAATCCATATATTTTGTCATATAGATACATGAACAGATTACTGAAGACTAAAAATGACATCCAACAAACCGGAAGTGGCCAATTATCTCCCATTCTACATACAAAAGTATATAGAAACTATATATTTTTGGAATCAGTGTGAAAGAAGCTATCATATGAGACCGGATGTGACATTAATTTCACCAAAAGTAGCATATTATCTCCCTTATATCACTCAAAAATATAATTAAACCATCATTTATCGCATCAGTATAAAGAAACTACCTTCTTATCCAAATTACTTTAGTTTGGAAAGACTTTCAATTGTTCTCTGAACAATTGGTTTTTAATTATTTTTTTTTTTTTTTTCTTCCGCCAAATTTTGTTCTTGCGCAAAATGTTTGTTTCGCAATATGTCGCTTAGATATTTCTCATATGGTATCGTATAGTTTATGCGCTTTTAAATTTCACCCTGCTAAGGCGAACCATTTTCTATGTAAGAGTTATCTCCCTTTTCACTGTTTATCCTCTGTGTGCATCTCCTTCGTAACAAAATAAGAAAGCGACAAAATTCTTTTTACAAACTGTTCGTTACATCCTCAGTAATTTTTGGCGTATTTGTATCGAAGCGATTTGATGAAATTTTATAGGAGTTATCTACCTTTACGGAATAAATTTGTCGGTATGTTTATTAAACTCCTAAACCGGTAACCGTATAACCCTGGAATGTTTTTATTTGAGTCCCCAGGGTCCTAACTTAGAAAATTAGGTCAAGGTCAAAGGTCAAGGTCATATTTTAGATTTTTATAAGTTTTTCATTTCCCTATAATTCTTGAACGGTTATAGATACAAAAAAATTAAGCAGTGAAAAATGCTTGGTACTTTAAGGGGCAACTTTTTTACATTATAACTATATTGATTTTACCATCATATAAGGGACATAACTCCCATCGATGGTTTTTAAAAAGCCATTTTTAGGCAAAACTCTTAAACAAAAGGTCCTTGACCCATAGGGTCTTTTGCAATGACCTTTTGGAGCAATGACCTTGACGAAGGTCACAAGGTCAAAGGTCAAGGTCATCAAATTATGTGGTTTTGGCACTATTTAAACAGTTTTATGAGTGTTTGAATTTCAACCAACCAACCAACCAACCAACCAATCAACCAACAACCAACCAACCAACCAACCAACCAATCAATCAATCAATCAATCAATCAATCAATGTTTCCGTTTCATGTGTTTGATACGGGATTCAAGGTCTCTTTTTTTCGCTTGTTTTAATTGAGCCTATCAAACGTGTTTAACCAACATGTTTAACAAATATGTTTAACTAACGTGTTTAACCAACGTGTTTAACCAACCAACCAACCAACCAACCAACCAACCAACCAACCAATCAATCAATCAATGCATGTTTC